>NC_143027.1:54467500-54767500 GCF_057628025.1 Oncorhynchus mykiss | reverse complement strand
CATTGATAAGTCATTGTCTCAACGCAGCCTTATAATGCTGTGAAAGGGTCCAGGAACCCAAATGATTTGGGTGGATCCCATCCTTCTTATAAAACAAGCTTTGTTTCCAGAAGGTATCAAAATTGTCACTAAATGTTACTACCACATAATGTCATTGAATCCCACATGAACTATGAAAGACTACATTTTCTGATGCTGGTTTGAAATGTTTGGGAGCAGCTTATCGATGTATCATTTGAATAATTTGTATGTTTGAATAATTTGTATGTTTTAAGATAATGGATAAAGTGTTCCACTCTGAAATTGTATAACAGTGTGAAATGTTTGAGAATCATAAGAAGATAAATCTGAGGATCTGTAGATCTGTTAGAGTCATAATACTAGGGTATTATGTTCTTTAGTAGGGATGTAAGCAGAGTGAAGTTGTAAAACAGATGATAGAAAAACATTCAAGGTTTTCAAACCAAGAGGGCCCTAACGGGGGAGGGGAAGTGAAAGACTTGAAGAATGTGACAAGATTGATGGTTCTTTCTCTATAATGTGGTCAGTGGAAAAAATACTGGCTGTTTGAGTTGTTTGAGTAGCCTAAAGATAGGAATGTGTGTGTATTATAAAAGGACTGGGTCCTAATTTTTTACTTTAGAGCTCTCGTGAATAAACTGTACGAACCTTTTGCAAAATCTGAGAGACTTTGCCCAGTTATTATTGAACCCAGGGTCTTACAAACCTCTGGAAATTGGTCAAAGATTAAAGGATTGTTGAATTATCATCACTGGGATTGAAAATTCTCATGACAAAGGTGCAGGTAGATCAGGCACCAGTGCAGGGAAGCTATTCCTTATGTCAATCTGCTCCGAACCTTTCGCAGTCACTTCCGTCCGCTTAGCAGCATGCCACTGCCTTCAGCTTCCACGACTTGTGACATGGAACCAGTGCTGATTGGAACAGTCTTTTTGCTGTTCTCCGTCTACTTCATTACAAGATGAAGGAGGAGAAGCAGATGGAGGCAATACTTTGTAGAAGCATCTTTGGCAATGAGTCTTTCTGGGTAAGTCACTTTCCACACCTGGATTGTGCAACATTTGCTAATTATTCTTTTCTAAATTCTTCAAGCTCTGTCAAATTGCTTTTTCATCATTGCTAGACAACCATTTTCAGGTCTTGCCATAGATTTTCAAGTAACTTTAAGTCAAAACTGCAACGTAGCCACTCAGGAACTTTCATTGTCTTCTTGTTAAGTAATTCCAGTGTAAAATTGGCCTTGTGTTTTAGGTTGCCCTTCTGAAAGGTAAATTCATCCCAGTGTCTGGTGGAAAGTAGGCTGATACAGGTTTTCCTCTCGGATTTTGCCTGTGCTTAGCTTCATTCCAATTATTTTTCTAACCTCCTGAAAAACTCCCCAGTCCTTACTGATTACAAGCATAACATGATGCAGCCACCACTATGCTTGAAAATATGGAAAGTGGAACTCAATAATGTGTTGTAATGGATTTGCCCCAAACATAACACTTTGTATTTACGACAAAAAGTGAATCGTTTTGCCACATTTTTTTGCAGTATTACTTTAGTGCCTTGTTGCAAACAGGATGCATGTTTTGGAATAGTTTTATTCTGTACAAGCTTCCTTCTTTTCACTCTGTCAATTAAGGTTAAACTCTAACAGTTTTAAAGTCACCATGGCCTCATGGTGAAATCCCTGAGCGGTTTCCTTCAACTGAGTTAGGAAGGATGCCTATATCTTTGTAGTGACTGGGTGTATTGATACACCATTAAAAGTGTAATTAATAACTTTACCATGCTCAAAGGGATATTCAATGTCTGCTTTTTTTTTACCCATCTACCAGTACGTGCCCTTCTTTGCAAAGCATTAGAACACCTCCCTGTAATTTGTGGTTAAATCTGTGTTTGAAATGTACTGCTCAACTGAGGGACCATATATTTGAATGTGTAGGATACAGAGAGGAGGTAGTCATTTAAAAATCATGTTGAACACTATTATTGCACACAGAGTGAGTACATGCAATTCATTATGTGACTTGTGAAGCACATTTTTACTCCTGAACTCATTTAGGCTTGCAATAACAAAGGAGTTGAACAGGTATTTACTCAAGACATTGCAAATGTACATTTTTTATTCATTTGTAAACATTTGGAAAAACATAATTCCACTTAGAAAGTAAGGGGTATTGTGTGTACGCCAGTGACATAAAGTCTCAATCTAATCCATGTTAAATTCAAGCTGTAACACAACAAAAACAAATTTAAAGTCAAGGGGTGTGAATACTTTCTGAAGGCAGTATAAAATACTCATGTGTTTTGTTGTCGTGTTGAGTGTCTTTACACAATGGAATAAAAATGTGTGTAATTCCTATTGAGATGAGTGTGGTGTCATATCAAAGAAGAGGTTGTGCTCTTTTAAAACTAAGCTAACTTGTAATTATAATTTATTCTTTGTTTTTAGCTATGTCTATTTGTTTGAAATGTGTGATGAAATTGGCTTGATTTTAAAAAAGCTCAGTAATCTACCGCAGCATTAAGGAATTCTATTGTGGTCTAAAGGGTTAAATAGCCTTTTCTGAACCTTTATTGTGCAGTGAATCATTGAATGGTAACTAAACCCATAGACAATGAGTCCTAGGGCGGTGGCAGTCGTGACATTTTGGCACCCGGGGTTTGTCAAGCAAATAACTTCCGGCCTCACGTTAAATAATATAAAACACACTTAGCATCTCCTGTCTTCCATGTATAGCCTGCAAGCCACTGATGCAGACCTTCGGAACGTCTATATTTAAAAAAAGTCAAATCCATGTAATATAGCCTACACCATCACCATAAATCCATTATTTATATTGACAGGTCTAAAGAAACATGATATGAAGAAAATCTGGTTTATTTCAGAAGAATAGAATAGCATTCTATGCGTTGTCCTTATTTTAGGCCCTGATTTAGCTACAGTTGAAGTCAGAAGTTTACGAACACTTAGGTTGGAGTCTTAAAACTCGTTTTTCAACCACTCTAACAAACTATAGTTTTGGGAAGTTGGTTAGGACATCTACTTTGTGCATGACACAAGTGATTTTTACAACAATTGTTAACAGACAGGTTATTTCACTTATAATTCACTGTATCACAGTTCCAGTGGGTCAGAAATGTATATACACTAAGTTGACTGTGCCTTTAAACAGCTTGGAAAATTCCAGAAAATTATGTCATGGCTTTAGAAGTTTCTGATAGGCTAATTGACATCATTTAAGTCAATTGGAGTTGTACTTGTGGATGTATTTCAAGGCCTACCTTCAAACTCAGTGCCTCTTTGCTTGACATCATGGGAAAATCAAAATAAAATCAGCCAATACCCCAATACCTCATCCTTGTGAGCAATTTCCAAACGTCTGAAGGTAACACATTCATCTGTACAAACAATGGTATGCAAGTATAAAACCATGGGATCAACCAGTTGTCATATCTCCTAGAGATGAACTTACTTTTGTGTGAAAAGTGCAAATTAATCCCAGAACATAAGCAACGGAACTTGTGAAGATGCTGGAGGAAACAGGTACAAAAGTATCTATATCCACAGTAAAACAAGTCCTATAACCTGAAAGGATGTTCAGCAAGGAAAAGGCCACTGCTCCAAAACCGCCATAAATGTCACACCCTGACCTCAGAGATCCTTTTAATTCTCTATTTGGTTAGGTCAGGGTGTGGCTAGGGTGGGCAAATCTATGTTTTCCACTTCTTTGTTGGCCTGGAATGGTTCCCAATCAGAGGCAGCTGTCTATCGTTGTCTCTGATTGGGGATCATATTTAGGCAGCCTTATCCCACCTGTTGTTTGTGGGATCTTGTTTTTGTGTAGCTGCCTGTGAGAAGCCCAGAATCTCACATTTCGTTTTCTTCTGGTGCGTTTCATATTTATTAAACATGTGGAACTCTAAGTACCCTGCGCCTTGGTCTAATCATTCAGACGATCGTGACAATAAAAAAGCCAGACTACGGTTTGCAACTGCACATGGGGACAAAGATCATACTTTTTGGAGAAATGTCCTCTGGTCTGATAAAACAAATATAGAACTGTTTGGCCGTAATGACCATCGTACTGGTTTTAATGACATCACAAAATAGAAAACAATATGACATTAGTTTTCTATAGCTCCCCACTGACCATTCTTCACATTCTTATATTAGAAATATTGATCCAGTATTCACTTTTGGATGTGTTAGAGTTTCGACGGGAAAAGCTGTCTGTTAACAAAGTTTATCCTTTGGTTGATACTAAAGGGGGAGAAAGAGCCCCCCTTCTCCTGTAATTTACAACAGGGTGTGAACTGTCATACCGGCCCAGTTCCCTCCTCCCCTTTTCTGTGGGTGACAGAAGGTCTGGTCTTGTCAACCATTGTCAAGCTGATCTGACCCATTGTGATCCTCACAGGGCAGTTAGGACAAATATATTAAAAAATATATATTCTCAGCTCCACTACTTCCCATGGCTATGCTCAATGGGTTCCCCTGAATGAATAAAAGTCAAACAAAATAGAAGTCCTGGATGGCAGGGAGCTCGGATCCAGCGGTGAACTGGGTTGTACGCAGTACCCTCTGTAGCACCTTACCGTCGGATGCCAGGCAGTTGCCATACCAAGCAGTGATGCAGCCAGTCAAGATGCTCTCAATGGTGCAGCTGTAGAACTTATTGAGGATCTGATGGCACATGCCAATCTTTTCAACCTCCCGGGGTGGGAAGACGCATTGTGTTGCCCTCTTCACAACTGTGTTGGTGTGTTTGGACTATGGTTGTCACAACAACAGTATGGCAAGGAAACAAACCTTACACTAATAGGTTCTCCTACTGCCACAGTTTGTATTTGTAATTGTATTTATTAGTGATCCCCAAGCTACTCTTTCTGGCTCCCAAACACATTAAGGCACTTACATCATCTGTACCGGGCAGATGGCAGACAGCGTGTATGGCATCGGGTGGGCGAGTGGTTTGCTGATGTCAACGTTGTGAACAGAGTGCCCTTTGGTGGCGGTGGGGTTATGGTATGGGCAGGCGTAAGTTACAGACAATGAAAACAATTGCATTTTATCAATAATGCAGAGATACCGCAACGAGATCCTGAAATGGTGGTCACACCAGATACTGACTGGTTTTCTGAACCACGCCAATGACATTTACATTTTTACCTTTATTTAACTAGGCAAGTCAGTTAAGAACAAATTCTTATTTTCAATGAAGGCCTAGGAACACTGGGTAAACTGCCTTGTTCAGGGGCAGAATGACAGATTTTTACCTTGTCAGCTCAGGGATTCAATCTTGCAACCTTTTGGTTACAAGTCCAACGCTCTAACCACTAGGCTACCTGCCACCCCATAAATGAATATCTGTATTCCCAGGTATGTGACATCCATAGATTAGGGCCTAATTAATATATTTAAATGGCCTTATATGAACTGTAACTCAGTAAAATCTTTGAACTTGTTGTATGTTGTGTTTATATTTGTGTTCAGTGTATAAACTGCTACAGACCTATATCTATCCTACCCTGCCTTTCTAAGGTCTTCGAAAGCCAAGTCAACAAACAGATTACCGACCATTTTGAATCTCACCATACCTTCTCTGCTATGCAATCTGGTTTCAGAGCTGGTCATGGGTGCACCTCAGCCACGCTCAAGGTCCTAAACGATATCTTAACCGCCATCGATAAGAAACATTACTGTGCAGCCGTATTCATTGATCTGGCCAAGGCTTTCGACTCTGTCAATCACCACATCCTCATCGGCAGACTCGACAGCCTTGGTTTCTCAAATGATTGCCTCGCCTGGTTCACCAACTACTTCTCTGATAGAGTTCAGTGTGTCAAATCGGAGGGTCTGCTGTCCGGACCTCTGGCAGTTTCTATGGGGGTGCCAAAGGGTTCAATTCTTCGACCGACTCTCTTCTCTGTATACATCAATGATGTCGCTCTTGCTGCTGGTGAGTCTCTGATCCACCTCTACGCAGACGACACCATTCTGTATACTTCTGGCCCTTCTTTGGACACTGTGTTAACAACCCTCCAGGCAAGCTTCAATGCCATACAACTCTCCTTCCGTGGCCTCCAATTGCTCTTAAATAAAACTAAATGCATGCTCTTCAACCGATCGTTGCCTACACCTGCCCGCCTGTCCAACATCACTACTCTGGACGGCTCTGACTTGGACAACTACAAATACCAAATACCTTACGTGGACAACTACAAATACCTAGGTGTCTGGTTTGTAAACTCTCCTTCCAGACCCACATCAAACATCTCCAATCCAAAGTGAAATCTAGAATTGGCTTCCTATTTCACAACAAAGCATCCTTCACTCATGCTGCCAAACATACCCTTGTAAAACTGACCATCCTACCAATCCTCGACTTCGGCGATGTCATTTACAAAATAGCCTCCAATACCCTACTCAACAAATTGGATGCAGTCTATCACAGTGCAATCCGTTTTATCACCAAAGCCCCATATACTACCCACCATTGCGACCTGTACGCTCTCGTTGGCTGGCCCTCGCTTCATACTCGTCTCCAAACCCACTGGCTCCATGTCATCTACAAGGTAGATGTACAAGGCTAGGTAAAGTCCCCCCTTATCTCAGCTCGCTGGTCACCATAGCATCTCCCACCTGTAGCACGCGCTCCAGCAGGTATATCTCTCTGGTCATCCCCAAAACCAATTCTTTCTTTGGCCGCCTCTCCATCCAGTTCTCTGCTGCCAATGACTGGAACAAACTACAAAAATCTCTGAAACTGGAAACACTTATCTCCCTCACTAGCTGTAAGCACCAACTGTCAGAGCAGCTCACAGATTACTGCACCTGTACATAGCCCACCTATAATTTAGCCCAAACAACTACCTCTTTCCCTACTGTATTTATTTAATTAATGTATTTATTTTGCTCCTTTGCACCCCATTATTTTTATTTCTACTTTGCACATTCTTCCACTGCAAATCTACCATTCCAGTGTTTTACTTACTAAATTGTATTTACTTTGCCACCATGGCCTTTTTTTGCCTTTACCTCCCTTATCTCACGTCATTTGCTCACATCGTATATAGACTTGTTTATACTGTATTATTGACTGTATGTTTGTTTTACTCCATGTGTAACTCTGTGTCGTTGTATGTCTCAAACTGCTTTGCTTTATCCTGGCCAGGTCGCAATTGTAAATGAGAACTTGTTCTCAACTTGCCTACCTGGTTAAATAAAGGTGAAATGAAAAATAAATAAAAATAAAGGGAAACGTTGTGTTTCATTATGTATTTATTTTTCCTGAATTTCATTGAGTAGGATAGTCCTCCCCTTCCTCCACTAAGGAGACTCCACTGGTGCAATTGGTTCTGAGGTGGAGAGTGAGCAGGAGAATAGCTATATAAAATAAAAAGTCAGGTCATCTTTACAGCACACTTATAAGAATGCACACACGTACAACCCCCTTCTTTGTATTAAAAGATAACAGAAGGAAAAAACATGTTTGCTTTTTTTGTTCCATCATGTTTGAAATGCAAGAGAAAGGAAACACAGCATTATTCCAGCTTAGGCGCAATTTAGAGATTGCCCACTAGATGGCTGGCAGCAGTGCACGTGCAAAGTTTATACTGATCCAATGAACCATTGCATTTCTGTTTAAAATGTTGTGTCAAGACTGCCCAAATTTGCCTAATTGGTTTATAAATACATTTTCAAGTTTATAACTGTGCACTCTAAAACACTAACATGATATTATTTCACTGTAATAGCTACTGTAAATTGGACAGTGCAGTTAGATTAACAATAATTTAAGCGTTTTGACCATATCAGATATGTCTAGACACTGGGAAATGTTCTTGTTACCTAAAATATCATGCTAATCACATTAGCACACGTTAGCTCAATTGTCTCGTTGGGGTACACCTATCCCGTAGAGGTCAAGGGCTTGTAGGTAAGCATTTCACTGTAAGGTCTACACCTCTTGTATTCGGCGCATGTGACAAATAACATTTGATTTTATTTGATTTATGAGCTGATCTCAGTTGGCGGTAGAACACAGGGAGAGGACAGGGATGGCTGTTCATTGGCTGGTTCAGCCTTCCAGAATGTTCCACAGGCCCATGGCCTCCCCTCAGGCGTCAGCCAACCACTGGCTCCCAGGTCCATTACCCAGAATTATCCCTGAGGGCTGATGGGAAAGAGAATGGACTGGACTGAAAACAGGGATGGCAAGAAGCTGGATGGACAGGGAGAAGGGAGGGTGAGGAAGTAAGGAAGCCCAGGATGGAAAACTTCTGCGTGGAGGGTGGAAAGGAGAGGGGGCGAGAAGGAAAGTAGGATATGGATCACGGAGGAGAGAGAGTGAGAGGAGAGGCGGATTGCTGTATGTGCTGGGCTAAAGACGAAAAACATTAAGTTTATCGATCCCGTTGAGGGAGCAGATATTTTTTGTATATGACAATTAAATATTCTTATGATTACAATAAAATACAAATTCTTGCACTATATATCAGAAAATGATATTTCCACCATTGTTTGCTCAGGCAAATTTGCCAAACTACCAATTATAACTCCTGCTTATAACCTTAGTGATGTAGGCAGCCAATGGCCTACTTCTATCTAAGATGTTAACACAGACTCACGTGAAATCACATGCCCGAAGACTGAAATAAGACAAACATCTGTTTCCGATTCCACTTGAAATAACTACAAAACCCTGCAAGCTCCTGCACGTCATCTCTAGCTGACACCTTTGCTAACAGATATTGTGTCAATTTAAAACTTACAGTTCACAGAATTAACCATTTAAAGAAATGTTGTCAATTTATTCATTACTATACTTAGCTAACATTAGATATTTCAACCAGAGATTCTTAGCTTTGTCTCGATTCGGCAGTCTCGTCCAGATCATAATGATCAGATCATAATCATAATTTGTAGTTCTTTATGATAGCCACATTAGCATTTCACTTTTGGGGGGTAAATACAGGTGTATATATTGAAGGTGAGTGTATTTCTTCTGCTCGTGTTGAGGTTCCAACCATTTCAAACATATAGCTCCCGGCTCACGTTTGCTGGGCTCTGAGATTCAGCCTGTGGTACTCTATAGGATTCTCACAATCCTAAAGGATATTGTGTCACCTGTACAGTGGCAAATTTAGCATGTACATCTCGGTGGAGCAAACAAAAAAATGTGGGATGCAGGCCAGCCAAGGAACAACACAACACTAAACAATACATTAATTGCACTATAACGGTGACAAATGGTGCCCACAAACTGTTAGGGCCTACAATAAAGCTGTCCCAACAGCAGTCCCAACATCTTACCACTGCTACAGTTCATTCCGCGTCATTTACTGCCTTTAAAAAAAAAAACGTAACTGATATGGCTGACTTGCAAATGGGGTTTCTAATGACAATTGAGACGCACAAACTATGGCATAAGGGGACGACAAGCGGATAAGAGAAAATCTGTCATTTCG
Source organism: Oncorhynchus mykiss (assembly GCF_057628025.1). Taxonomy (NCBI): domain Eukaryota; kingdom Metazoa; phylum Chordata; class Actinopteri; order Salmoniformes; family Salmonidae; genus Oncorhynchus; species Oncorhynchus mykiss. The sequence goes on along the minus strand of NC_143027.1, from coordinate 54,758,017 downwards.
ATTAAGACATTAATGAGCGAGCTAGGACGGACGTAGTCAATATTTGTTCAGCCCTTTTGTAATGTACAGCAACAGGATTCATAACATGGGCCGATCTTACATATAAACAGACAATGAAAGCTCTTACAATATTTGATGATTACATTTTTCTAAAACCGGTTATAGGTAAACAATCACACACCGGCCACAAAGATGTGTTTACAATACCGCGTTGGTGAAAACAGACCAAATTATTACAGTGAGGCACATGGGCTACTAACAGCTTCCTACACAACACAACACCTAACCTGTTAGAGCTCTAGGGGCGCTATTTCATTTTTGGATAAAAAACGTTCCCGTTTTAAGCGCAATATTTTGTCACGAAAAGATGCTCGACTATGCATATTTGGACAGTTTTGGAAAGAAAACACTCGGAAGTTTCAGAATCTGCAAAGATTTTGTCTGTAAGTGCCCCAGAACTCATTCTACAGGCGAAACCAAGATGATGCATCACCCAGGAATTAGCAGAATTTCTGAAGCTCTGTTTTCCATTCTCTCCTTATATGGCTGTGATTGCGCAACGAATGAGCCTACACTTTCTGTCGTTCGCCCAAGGTCTTAGCAGCATTGTGACGTATTTGTAGGCATATCATTGGAAGATTGACCATAAGAGACTACATTTTCCAAGTGTCCGCCTGGTGTCCTGCGTCGAATTCGGTGCGCAATTGCCAGCTGCTTCTACTTTACCATTTGATTCAGGGGAGAAAGCATGTGTCCAAGAACGATGTATCAATGAAGAGATATGTGAAAAAAACCTTGATGATTGATTCTAAACAACGTTTGCCATGTTTTCAGTCGATATTATGGAGTTAATTTGGAAAAAAGTTCGCGTTTTGAGGACTGAATTTTCGGATTTTTTTTGGTAGCCAAATGTGATGTATAAAACGGAGCTATTTCTAATACACAAGGAATCTTTTTGGAAAAACTGAGCATCTGCTATCTAACTGAGAGTATCCTCATTGAAAACATCAGAAGTTCTTCAAAGGTAAATGATTTTATTTGAAGGCTTTTATGTTTTTGTTAATGTTGCGTGCTGGATGCTAACGCTAATGCTAACGCTAAATGCTAACGCGAAATGCTAACGCTAGCTAGCTACTTTTACACAAATGATTGTTTTCCTATGGTTGAGAAGCATATTTTGAAAATCTGAGATGACAGTGTTGTTTACAAAATGCTAAGCTTGAGAGATGGCATATTTATTTCATTTCATTTGCGATTTTCATAAATAGTTAACGTTGTGTTATGCTAATGAGCTTGCTGATAGATTTACACAATCCTGGATACAGGGGTTTTTTCATAGCTAAACGTGACGCAGAAAACGGAGCGATTTGTCCTAAACAAATAATCTTTCAGGAAAAACTGAACATTTGCTATCTGAGAGTCTCCTCATTGAAAACATCTTAAGTTCTTCAAAGGTAAATGATTTTATTTGAATGCTTTTCTGTTTTTTTGTGTAAATGTTGCCAGCTGAATGCTAATGCTAAATGCTACGTTAGCCATCAATACTGTTACACAAATGCTTGTTTTGCAATGGTTGAGAAGCATATTTTGAAAATCTGAGATGACAGTGTTGTTAACAAAAGGCTAAGCTTGAGAGCTAGCATATTTATTTCATTTCATTTGCGATTTTCATGAATAGTTAACGTTGCGTTATGGTAATGAGCTTGAGTCTGTATTCACGATCCCGGATCCGGGATGGGGAGATCAGAAAGGCTAAACAACGTTTTTCCCGAGTGCCCAGTTGTCTTGAACTCACAGTTAGCCACTGATTCCTTCCCAAACAACTCATTGTTGAATTTGCGATTTCCAACTAATGTTATGTCCAATGAGCACCGAGACGTTTTATCTCTGATTTCTCTTCAAATGACAAGGATTGAAAAGGATTTGATTGTCGACTTGATTCATGGTGACGACTGCTAGCTAAGATTTTGAAAGTATGATGTTGACATGATCAGTCCAACCAAAGCTACTGTAGCTATAATGGGATTGGATGTCATTCTATCTGCGGCCAATGACCTTGAGCCTTATTGGATGGTCACTTCTAATATAACTATATGGCAGAACCCAAGGGGCAATAAACTATCAAAATAAAGAAAGTCGCACACTCCATGTATCTTCCAGCGTTTGAATGGGTATTTACCAACATTTCGGCATCACTGTGCCTTCCTCAGGGGGCAAACAATTTTGAGCTCTAACCTTAGAATTGGGGATGACGTACTGTCCCATGAGTGACAGACAACTGAGCCAATCAGGCACAACACTGTATTTTCTGTACAGAAACCCAGCCTAAAACCCCAAACAGCAAGCAATGCATGTGTAGAAGCACGGTGGCTAGGAAAAACTCCCTAGAAAGGCCAGAACCTAAGAAGAAACCTAGAGAAACCTAGAGAGGCACACCTGCATTTGTGTAGTTCCTCCCATTCTTCTCTGCAGATCCTCTCAAGCTCTGTCAGGTTGAATGGGGAGCACCACGGGCACAGCTATTTTCAGGTCTCTACAGAGATGTTCAATCTGGTTCAAGTCCGGGCTCTGGCTGGGCCACTCAAGGACATTCAGAGACATATCCCGAAGCAACTCCTGCGTCGTCTTGGCTGTGTGCTTAGAGTCATTGTCCTGTTGGAAGGTGAACCTTTGCCCCAGTCAGAGGTCCTGAGTACAGTGGAGCCGCTTTTCATCCAGGATCTCTCTGTACTTTACTCTGTTCATCTTTCCCTCGATCCTGACTAGTCTCCAAGTCCCTGCCGCTGAAAATCATCCTTACAGCATGATTCAACCACTACCATGCTTCACCGTAGGGATGCTGCCTCCAGACGTGACGCTTGGCATTCATGCCAAATAGTTCCATTTTGGGTTCATCCGATCAGATAATCTTTTTTCTCATGGTCTGAGAGTCCTTTAGGTGCCTTTTGGTAAACTCCATGCGGGCTGTCATGTGCCTTTAACTGAGAAGTGGTTTCCGTCTGGCCACTCTACCATAAAGGCCTGATTGCTGGAGTGCTAAAGAGATGGTTGTCCTCATGAAAAATTCTTCACAGAGAAACTATGGAGCTCTGTCAGAGTGACCATCAGGTTCTTGGTCACCTCCCTGACCAAGGCCCTTCTCCTCCAATTGCTCAGTTTGGCTCAGTTTCCATTTAAGAATGATGAGGTATGATCAAAATCTATTCATCTCTGGTATTGGTATGAACCGTGACTAAACTATTCAATTTCCCTTCACTTCATAACCTCAAAGTGAGCTTCAGAGAGTTGGGATTCCATTCATTTTCCCTTTCATACCCAGAGCTCACCTCCACACCCCAATCCTGCCAGCCTAGAAATTAAAACTAGAACATTAGGACTGTGTCCGAAATGGAACCCTATTCCCTATGTAGTGCACCAATTTTGAATAGAGCCAATAGGACACAGACTAGTTGTTTTCATGATTTCCCCGATAGATATCTTCAGAGAAAATGAAAACTTCCATCCACTCCATTCAACCCTCGTTGTAGAAGAAGGAAAACTATCAAGATGACGGTTGATTATCCAGCCTTGTTCCTCCATTCAGAAGTCAGCTTGTTCCTCATTGAGTGGAACGACATGATAATGTATTCACCACCGTGAATAGAGAACGTCTATCTGAGAGTTAGGATAAAAGAACAATTAATGAGCCAGTGGAAGTCTGTTCGGGAAGAAACACACACAGGCGCACACACACACACAGACACAAACGTGCATGTGCATGCAAGCGCACAGGCAGGCAGACAGGCGCGCACGCACACACACACACACACACACACACACACACACACACACACACACACACACACACACACACACACACACACACACACACACCAGAGAATCTGATTAACAAGCAGTCAGGAATGAGATATTACAGAGAGAGAACATATCACACAGCTAGTTAGTTTAGCTCAAGCTTCCCCCCTATCTGCTAGGACAGTGAGTTATTATACTGGGTTCCACATGAGAGACTCAAATGACAGATTGTTTTGTGCAATCCTGTCTCGTCTTGCTTTGACTACTCATAAATCCTACATTCAACCTATGTTCCAATTCTCAGAACTTTGAGGTAAGGTAAAACAAAATTATTTTTGAAGACTGAAAATTGGATACAGAGCAAAGACATCCAAACAGGCTCAGTAGAGATACAGGGAGACTGAGAAAAATGAATATCTCTTTGTTGTCTTGTTTATGTTTACTTGGTTTTATAAATCAGTCTTCTTAACCTGGTTCTTCTACTCTATCCACCTAATGATACTCACACAAAGGCTGCTACTTCAGTCCCAGTATGTTGAGGGTTAATGATGTTTATTAAGGCTGATACTCTGGATACCCCACACAACCATCTGGATAGGTGTGTGTGTGTGTGGTAGTGTTTAACTACACTTGTGGGGACCAGACTTTGGACAAACTGGGGACATTTTGTTGGTCCCCACAAGGTCAAATGTTATTTCTATGGGGTTTAGGGTTAAGGTTAGAATTAGGTCTAGGGTTAGGAGCTCAGGTTAGTTTTAGTGTTAGGAGCTAGGGTGAGGGTTAAGGTTAGGTTTTTGGGTTAAGGTTAGGCTACGGGTACAGGTTAGGGAATATAGGATTTTGAATGGGACTGAATTGTGTGTCCCCACAAGTTTTGCTGCGCAATACTGTGTGTGTGTTTGGAGCTGTGTGTCTGGAGCTGTGTGCCTGGAGCTGTCAAATTACTTTTCCCAGGGTGCAAAGCGGTCTACAACAGAACCATATCCAATCAGATGGCCCAGTCCTCTGGCACGCTGTAGTGTCCCTTCTCTTCCCTCTTCTTTCCTCAGTTCAAGGTATTTTTTCTTTTATCAACACGTTCCCGATCTCTCCACTTCTAGACTCATTCCCTCTCCTCGACTCCATCCCTTTTCTTCACTCCCTCTTCTCTTCAGAAGTCACTCATTCTTTTCCCCTGTGCTTGATCAACTCCCTCTCCAATCTTTGACTCATTCCCTCTTGGCTCCTCTTTCCTCCTGCTCCTCTCATTCCCACGAGTCTTGATTCCCTCTCCATTCTTGGAGTTTTAGGGTTATGCCACCCCTTGATCAGACGGAATCTGTGTGTGTGCAAGTGTGTGTGTGTGTGCGTGCTTGAGTGTGCTTCTCTAGAATGTCCAACAGTCCCTCAATCTCAGGGTTATGGCACGCGTCATATGGGAAAAGCCCCTTACATCTCCCAACAGCCAGCAACATGACATTTAGAAAACACTTCAACACTCCAACAGCATCTAAAGAGCCCTGAAGCCCAATCTACAGCCATAAAAAATGAAGAGCCTACAGCCAGAGAGTGACAGTTGTGTGTCTGGGGGGCAATCAATCCTCATAGGCTTTAAACTACAGCTTCGATAGGGAGTGCAGACTGTGCACAGCTGGGTGTCTAGAGGGGTGTTGGCTGGTCTTTTAGGTTTGGGGTAGAGAAAGAGTGATATAACTAGTTCAAACGGTTTGTAGGCAAGCTTATGTGTATAAGGTGAAAGCGGTCCTCTCCTGTCGTTCAAAGATGAATGAAATCACAGACCATGTTCAACCAAGATAAACATGTACACACAGACACACACTTTGTACTATTCAACGACGATCACCCAGCTGGAACACAATGGCCCAGAGAACCCGCTCCTAAAGACCCTGTCACAGAATGTTGCCTAGCAACCCCATATCAACACACCCCTCGGAATTCAAAATCTTTTTTAAAATTTGTATTATTATTTTTTTTTACAGACAACAGTCATTCTGAAGGATGTGAGGGACAGGGTCCCCCTGTTACTGAAGCAACATTGAACAATCGAACAGTCTTGCCAACTCCTATTGACAATGACCATAGGAGTGGGTAAACCAGTACAAACAGATCTGGAACCAAGCTAACCCAGATTAACAGTACATCCTACACCTACACCCATTTCTCAAACTTCAAACACTAAATCAACTATCATTAAATAACAAAGCAAACAGCTTAAAATCCCTCTCATTCTGGTGTCACACCAACTGTACATAAACTACTAGAATTCTGTGTAAACTACACTGAACAAAAAATATAAACACAACATCTAAAGTGTTAGTTCCATGTTTCATGAGCTGAACTGAAAGATCCCAGAAATGTTCCATAAACGCAAAAAGCTGGTTTCTCTCAAATGTTGTGCACATATTTGTTTACATCCCTGTTAGTGAGCATTTCTCCTTTTCCAAGATTATCCCATCCACCTGACAAGTGTGGCATATCAAGAAGCTGATTAAACAGTGTGATCATTACACAGGTGCACCTTGCGCTGGGGACAATAAAAGGCCACTCCACAGTGTGCGGTTTTGTCACACAACAAGATGCCACAAGCTGCCTACGTTGTTTAAACTGCAGACCACATGCAACCACGCCAGCCCAGGGCTTCCACATCTGGCTTCTTCACCAGGGGGCTCGTCTGAGACCAGCCATCCAGACAGCTGATGAAACTGTGGGTTTGCACTACCCAAGGAATTTCTGCACAAACTCCCTCAGCGAAGCTCAACTGCGTGCTCATCGTCCTCACCAGGGTCTTGACCTGACTGCAGTTCGGCGTCGTAACCGACTTCAGTGGGCAAAGGCACACCTTGAATGGACATTGGCACGCTGGAGAAGTGTGCTCTTCACAGATGACTCCTGGTTTTAACTGTACCGGGCAGATTGCAGATTGTGTATATGGTGTCGTGTGGGCAAGTGGTTTTCTGATGTCAACGTTGTGAACAGAGTGCACCATTGTGGCGCTGGGGTTATGGTATTGGCAGGAATAAGCTACGGACAACGACACAGTTGCATTTTATCAATGGCAATTTGAATGCACAGAGATACCATGACGAGATCCAGAGGCCCATTGTCGTGCCATTCATCCGCCGCCATCACCTCATGTTTCAGCATGATAATGCTTGATAATGCGCCATGTCACAAGGATTTGTACACAATTCCTAGAAGCTGAAAATGTCCAAGGTCTTCCATTGCCTGCATACTCACCAGACATGTCACCCATTGCGCATGTTTGGGATGCTCTGGATTGATGTGTATGACAGCATGTTCCAGTTCCCACCAATATACAGCAAATCCGCACAGCCATTGACAGGCCACAATTAACATCCTGGTCAACTCTATGTGAAGATGCTATGGCGCACTGCATGAGGCAAATGGTGTCACTGCAGATACGGACTGGTTTTCTGATCCACGCACCTACCTTTTTTTAAGGTGCCTGTTAACAACAGATGCAGATCTGTATTTCTGGTCATGTGAAATCCATAGATTATGGCCTAATTAATGTATTTACATTTACTGATTTCCTTATATGAACTGTAACTCAGGTAAATCTTTGAAATTGTTGCTTGTTGCGTTTATATTTTTGTTTACAAGGAGGATACCAGACTTGTACTGTAAAACTATTTGAAAAGGGGTGCATGGCTCAATGTCTAACTTTTACTAAGTGCTCTATCTAGGTTTATATAAGTGTGCTGCCCTTTGCTAGGGCCTGTCCAATGAACCATAGGTTTACTCAGAAGTTAGAACAGTCTCCCCTCGCTCTTTAAACCCCAGGAACCGGAGGAGAGGAGAGACGGAGAGTGAGGGGAGGAAAAATAGAAGAGAGAGAGAGAGGTCAGAGGGAGAGTTAAGCATCAGTGAGCTTTGAGAGGCATTGGGAGATTCTCTCAGGTGGAAGAGAGACCCTGAGTTTGGGATGGTTTGTGTGTGTGTGTGTGTGTGTGTGTGTGTGTGTGTGTGTGTGTGTGTGTGTGTGTGTGGTGTGTGTGTGTGTGTGTGTGTGTGTGTGTGTGTGTGTGTGTGTGCGCAGACTTAAGTGGTCATTAAAAAAAACCTGCTGCCCATAGTGCACTCTGTCCCTCTAAGCTCTTAAAACATTTAAGACCCCCAAAGGATTCTGAGTGCAAATGAGTCTGGGCAAGTTCCCTGAACAGATCTAGGATCAGCTTACTGTTTCCCCAATTCTAGTGGGAAACACGAAACTGACCTTGGATCAGCATCTAAAGGGGCAACCTCATCATACACTGCACTCTATCGAATGGACACAGTGCAGTGGATAACAACATTGCAACAGATAACTAGGTATGGATAGTTTGTATAGACCAGTCCTAGCCCCAGTCCAGTTCAACTGTCCAGTCCACTTCACTAGAAAAGTACAGTACAGTAGCTAGCCAGGTCATCTGAGGAGAACAGGGTGCAAACAAGGTAAGACCATCATACAACGTTAAAAAATGTTTTCTGCCTCTGAAAGGCCAAGTTACCTCGAGGGAGGAGAGAAAGGGAGAGAGGGATTTACATGTACAGTGGGGCAAAAAAGTATTTAGTCAGCCACCAATTGTGCAAGTTCTCCCACTTAAAAAGATGAGAGGCCTGTAATTTTCATCATAGGTACACTTCAGACAAAATGAGAGAAAAAAAATCCAGAAAATCACATTGTAGAATTTTTTATGAATTTATTTGCAAATTATGGTGGAAAATACGTATTTGGTCAATAACAAAAGTTTATCTCAATACTTTGTTATATACCCTTTGTTGGCAATGACAGAGGTCAAACATTTTCTGTATGTCTTCACAAGGTTTTCACACACTGTTGTTATTTTGGCCCATTCCTCCATGCAGATCTCCTCTAGAGCAGTGATGTTTTGGGGCTGTTGCTGGGCAACACAGACTTTCAACTCCCTCCAAAGATTTTCTATGGGGTTGAGATCTGGAGACTGGCTAGGCCACTCCAGGACCTTGAAATGCTTCTTACGAAGCCACTCCTTCGTTGCCCGGGCGGTGTGTTTAGGATCATTCTCATGCTGAAAGAACCAGCCACATTTCATCTTCAATGCCCTTGCTGATGGAAGGAGGTTTTCACTCAACATCTCCCGATACATGGCCCCATTCATTCTTTCCTTTACACGGATCAGTCGTCCTGGTCCCTTTGCAGAAAAACAGCCCCGAAGCATGATGTTTCCACCCCCATGCTTCACAGTAGGTATGGTGTTCTTTGGATGCAACTCAGCATTCTTTGTCCTCCAAACACGACGAGTTGAGATTTTACCAAAAAGTTATATTTTGGTTTCATCTGACCATATGACATTCTCCCAATCTTCTTCTGGATCATCCAAATACTCTCTAGTAAACTTCAGATGGGCCTGGACATGTACTGGCTTAAGCAGGGGGACACGTCTGGCACTACAGGATTTGAGTCCCTGGCGGCGTACTGTGTTACTGATGGTAGGCTTTTTTAGTTTGGTCCCAGCTCTCTGCAGGTCATTCACTAGGTCCCCCCGTGTGGTTCTGGGATTTTTGCTCACCGTTCTTGTGATCATTTTGACCCCACGGGGTGAGATCTTGCGTGGAGCCCCAGATCGAGGGAGATTATCAGTGGTCTTGTATGTCTTCTATTTCCTAATAATTGCTCCCACAGTTGATTTCTTCAAACCAAGCTGCTTACCTATTGCAGATTCAGTCTTTCCAGCCTGGTGCAGGTCTACAATTTTGTTTCTGGTGTCCTTTGACAGCTCTTTGGTCTTGGCCATAGTGGAGTTTGGAGTGTGACTGTTTGAGGTTGTGGACTTTTATACTGATAACAAGTTAAAACAGGTGCCATTAATACAGGTAACGAGTGGAGGACAGAGGAACCTCTTAAAGAAGAAGTTACAGGTCTGTGAGAGCCAGAAATCTTGCTTGTTTGTACTTATTTTCCACCATAATTTGTAAATAAATTCATTAAAAATCCTACAATGTGATTTTCTGGATTTTCTTTTCTCGTTTTGTCTGTCATAGTTGAAGTGTACCTATGATGAAACCTATGATTACAGGCCTCTGTCATCTTTTTAAGTGGGAGAACTTGCACAATTGGTGGCTGACTAAATACTTTTTTGCCCCACAGTATATAGACAGAGATGGAAATGAAGAGCAGAGGAGCATGGGGTAGCGGAATGAGAGAGAGAGAGCAAGAAAGAGAGTACACTTACCAGAAATGTTCTGTGTGTCACAGGGGGCTGAGGCAGTTGTCAAGTTTCAGCTTTCTTTCTTCAATGTTCACTGCCCTTTTCCCCTCTTCAGAAATAGAAGCTTGACCTCCAAATGGAAAGAGAAAGGGAAGCCATTTTGTATTTGTGTTTATTATGGATTCCCATTAGCTAAGCAATAATGCAAAGCAAAATGAATTAACAATTAAAAAAAAAAAACATTACATTCATAACAGATTTCACAACACAATAAGTGGGTGCCCTCAGGCCTCTACTCCACTACCACATATCTACAACACAAAATCCATGTGTACGTGTGTGTATAGTGCGTATGTTACCGTGTGTGTGTGTGTGTATGCTTGTGTCTGCCTGCTTCACAGTCCCGCTGTTCCATAAGGTGTATTTTTAACTGTTTTTTTTTATCAAATTTTAATGCTTGCATCAGTTAGTTGATGTGGAATAGAGTTCCATGTCATGGCTCTATGAATTCTGATTGCAAAGAAAACCTCTTACCAGCACCATACGCAGACTCCTAAAATATTCACAACCTTTCATCAAAAAGCTCAAACTGATGCCTTATTCTCTTTTGGAGGAATTCATTTTCGGGAAAATGTATCTTGTTGAAGATAGTTGATAGACACCAGGGAGGTTGGGGTAAAAGCGTAAGCAGGTTAAATGCGAGTCAGGAACAATGCCTATGAATTATCAAGAAGCTCCAAATGAAAAAAAGGCACAGCGCAGAAAGCTCAGACGCTAATCACATTCATGTAATTGAATTGTTCTGTAGAGAGAGGAGCACTGTGCTGTATCCTCATGCTAATCTGAGTAGCGCTCTCAGAGAGCAGCATCAACACATCAGTCACAATACAGAGATCAAAACGTTGACGTCCTCACATGGATAAAAGAACGCACCAGCTTTGGTTGAGAGAGGAGGAGAGATGTTTCGGTGAGAAAGTAATGCGATTTGAATAGAAATCGTATGAAAATACTTACTGTAAAAGGAGTGTTGAGGGAATTAGGATGTGAAATATGGTCACTAGAGTGGAAAATTAACTTGTATGTGTAACGTAAAGGAGAACTTCTACAGTTGCGCAAGAGAGAGAGAGAAGGGAAAGAGTGATATAAATGAACGTGATCCATATAAAACTGTCTAGACTATGAAAGAGACTGATCCATAGTAAGTCAGTTTGATCTGGAGAAGGCAGCCATGTGGTTCGATGGGCTGGGGAAGGTGTGTGACTGACAGACAGAGACACACACAAACAGACGCACGCTCTCTCTCATACGCATGTGCACACACACACACACACACACACACACACACACACACACACACACACACACACACACACACACACACACACACACACACACACACACACACACACACACACACACACACACACACACACACACACACACACGATTTAATCCAAGCTGGCAGACCACTGGAGCTTGACTAGCTGACGTTCCACAGTACACACACAAATACACACACCTGAGCAGCTCGCGCACACACACACCAGCAACTGCAGACCAAGCCCAAGCTTTTACCACAAAACCATCATTGCGTGTCCATGTTGCAAGGTGGCGTGTTAATCCCAGGAGGAGGGGGGCTCATTTTGATATGGGACGTAAATATGTTCTTAAACCCCCCCCCCCCAACCAGTCGGCGTGGATCGAATAAAGAGGAGCAGGAAAACCAAGCAGGAAATGTCAGACCTACTGAGACACATTAGGCCTATAGTCAGAGAGGGAGGTCAGATTTCTCACATTTATAACCCACAAGTCAATTAAACATCGAGTCCATGTTGGTTCAATGTCATTTCATTGAAATGACGTGGAAACAACAATGATAGAACCAGTTCTTGGTCCGTGGGAAAAGCCTACATTACAGGTAGGAAGATATCACACAATGTTTTCGTCCGTTTCTTCATTTGTCCTAGACATTGGTGGACACCGTAACATCTGAACTCCATATATCGCTGAAGGTGACTGGTGAGGTAAAAGCATGAAGAAACCGTTAGAGAGAGAGAGAGAGAGAGGCACTATAATGGGAAGTTTGTCTGAATTGAATACAGGACACAGATGGTCGCACTCTCGCTCTCACAATTTCACCAATAAAGTCAACAGACATGTTTGTTGTACATAGAGAGAACATTGCTATTATTGTCTTCACTTCCTGTAACACAGATAATATATAGTAGGTACAAAACCTTGCACAGTGTCTGATTACATTTTACACTGTTTCTCTGTAACACTATAACATGTTGTCTTCCTCAGCCTCTGAAATGCCGGCAGAGTGCACTAAGTGGGGTAGTAAAGCCAGCAGTAAACAGAGGACCCATCCATTACAGCACAAATCCATTACCTCTCTCTCTCTCTCTCATTTCATGTTTCTCTAAAGTTATAAAGGACAAGGGAGGACCTGGACTCTCAGTCCAGTGTCCGAGCAGCTGTTCCTCGTGCACCTAGAACCTAATGCTTCATTTCAGCCTAAATATGTATCATTGAACTTGCCAAATGCATTGCCTTTCATATGTGGCATAAACACAACCAGTCGCAATGTTGTAATCCGATTAGGCTACTTGAAAAGTATCCGGTAGTCCTTCAATATAATTCCGGCATCCTCAAAATGGCTTGACATTAGCAAGGTTGCCATTCTACCTGTTCATGCGAGTAAAGCACATGTTGGATAAAGATTTCAAGACATCCCGGGAAAGCATGCAATTTATTAGTCCACATATAAAACGAGTTATGATTAACTTCACAGGTTGGTGAAAGTGCACGGTGATGAGCTTGACGCTACTTTCAAAGGAATAATCGAGGGTCTTATTCTGGTGACATGATGCTCAGCCCTTGGCTGCCATTTGACAATGAAAAAAATTCTCTCACATTTTTGTCCATAATAATTTCATCGTGTAATAGGCTATACCCGCAATGTATCTGGAAGCTGTTGCCTAGAGCCAATACCAGAGTAAGCACATTTTCATACCAATGCACATTTTTTTTGTGTGACAAAACCATCAGTAGGCCTAAAGGTGAAAATGTGATGGAAACCTATTTCACTGAGTTTTAATTCGGTACATGGGAATTTAACAGTAAAAGTTATTTTTTTACGTGCCCTATGTATTTGCGCACAGACTTCTATCCGCAACAAGTCAATTTGATGGAAACACAACTGATGAGAAAATGCAGATATTGTTTTTATGCAGATCTTGGAAAATTAACATAAAAATGTGTTTTCAATTGGATGGAAACCTAGCTACAGACACCCTAGAGACTCTGGAAAGTGTGCTAGTACGTTGTCACTTCGATTATGACAGCACATCATGGTTGAACAGCAGCCTCAAACAGCTAAAGAATACGATACAGACCAGCCAAAACAAGTTTGTAATAATTGTACTTAAACTCCCCCTTGTGCCTTCAGAAAGTACTCAAACCCTTTGACTTATTCCACGTTGTCTTGTGTTACAGCTTGAATTCAAAATGGATGCAATAAAACATTTTCTCACCCATCTACACACAATACCCCTAAAATACCAAGTGAAGACATGTTTTTAGAAATTCTTGAAAATTAAATAGAAAAATATCTAATTTATATAAGTATTCACACCCCCGAGTCAATACTTTGGAGAAGCACCTTTGGTACCGATTACAGCTGTGAGTCTTTCTCATCTCTTTCCACACCTGGATTGTGCACTATTTGCCCATTATTCATTTCAAAGTTCTTCAAGCTCTGTCAAATTGGTTGTTGATCATTATTGATTATTCACAACAATGCTTAAACCACATCAGGGGACCACCTTTGAGTTCTAGGAAAAGAAAAGTTATCTTCAATTCAGTGTGCATGCACTGTTTGGTTAGAGGTGTTTCTGTAGTGCAGAATATTGCTGCAGGGAGCTTGCTTCCATTCAGCCACAAGAGCATTAGTGAGGTCGGGCACTGATGTTGGGCGATTAGACCTGGCTCTCAGTCGGCGTTCCAATTCATCCCAAAAGTGTTCTATGGGGTTGAGGTCAAGGCTCTGGGCAGGCCAGTCAACTTCCTCCACACCAGATCTCAACAAACCATTTCTGTATGGACCTTGCTTTGTGCTCGGAGGCATTGTCATGCGGAAACAGAATACGGCCGTCCCCAAGTGGTATGGCCTACCACTTCGCAGCTGAACCTAAACATCAGCTGCTCAGCGGGACTTTGACAAGCAGACTAGGGTGTTTCAGGGCTGGATTAAAAGCCAAGCCTGCACACCCAGGAGCTCTCCAGATGGTGGATTGACCACATGTTGACAAGTTCCAAGTTCCAAGTCATGGAGAAGACATGGAAAATGTGACTGATCCCTTAACAGTGAATAATCCATGGTCTCTATTGCATAATATAATGGACTGACTCGGGAAAAAACAGCTCCTGCACTTCTTTCATCCTCAAGTCAAGCTCTGTCTGAAACCAAGTTACATGTTTCTCAGTGCACAAAACACGCACACAACAATAGAACAAGCTATACCGCCACATTCTCCCGCATAAAAATCAGCCACAAAATGTTGGCACCGTTGCAATGAAGCCTTGGCCTCCAGCATGGGAACAGAAGAGGAATATATTGTGCAGTAGTCTCAGGTAACACGCGCGCGCACACAAACTTTGCCGTTTCATCAGCCTCTTTAAATACCTCAAACCCTACAGAAGCCCGTGGATCATGCGAATCATCAATCGTCAGAAGATTTATAACCTATTTATTGACACGTTATGTAGTGTCCTGTAATACCTTGCTTGAAATGAGACACATTTGGTCATTCTTAACACATACAAACATGTCTTATATCATATGACGCTGTGCTTACTATAAAGTCAGATACATTTTGGTCATTCATAACACATACATAAAGGCTTAATGATGTCAACACAAATGTATTACCTCTAATGGAATTATCATTAACAGCTAAAACAAAAACTTTAAAAGACAGGTTCAAACCATAACTTTCCTTTTATTTATATAGTTTTTTAAACAATACAAATACATGAAGTTTCAAAAAGTTTATCAATGCAGTTACATTAAACATTACAAAGGGCTATGAAGGGAAATCGTAACACTACAGCACACAATGACATTCTAGACGATTCTGAGCTTCCAACTTTATGGTAACAATTAGGGGAAGGCCCTTACCTGTTTCAGCGTGACGATGCCACCGTGCACAAAACGAGGTCCATACAGAAATGGTTTGTTGAGATCGGTGTGGAAGAACTTGACTGGCCTGCACAGAGTCCTGACCTCAACCCCATCTAACACCTTTGGTATGAGTTGGAACACTGACTGCCAGCCAGGCCTAATCAGTGGCCGACCTCACTAATGCTCGTGGCTGAACGGAAGCAAGTCCCTGCAGCAATGTTCCAACATTGTGGAACGCTATCCCAGTAGAGTGGATGCTGAGGGGGGACCAACTCCATATTAATGCCCATGATTTTGGAATGAGATGTTCGACGAGCAGGTGTTCACATACTTTTGGTCAAGTAGTGCACTGTTTAAGGCTCAAACATTCATGTTTCAGGGAGATCTATGCGTAGCATGTTATGTCAATTAAGCTATTTTTTTATGTGTTTGATGACGCAATTACATGGCTACGGTTAAATAGAAGGGAATCTCAGATTTCCAACGGTGCATATTTATTTAGGCTATAGTGCCGATGGAAAGACGACAATGAAATGAATGCTTAGTTAGCAATAGTTCACTAGCAAGAACTGCTACACATTTTGAATTGGCTATCTAGTTTGAATGTCGTCTGTCATTTTATTATACCTGTTGCTGAAATGTTGCGCTTTCTCCCCTCAGGCACACTCGCACTGGCACACACATAACACACACACAGACGCACTGAAGGGTCATTCTGATAATCACCTCGTGGAGTTGCAATGATCATGAGAACGGTGAGAAATCAGCCCAGAACTACACGGGAGGATCTTGTCAATGATCTCAAGGCAGCTGGGACCAGAGTCACCAAGAAAACAATTGGTAACACACTACGCCGTGAAGGACAGAAATCCTGCAGCGCCCGCAAGGCGCTATATGTGCTCAAGAAAGCACATATACATGCCCGTCTGAAGTTTGCCAATGAACATCTGAATGATTCAGAGGACAACTGGGTGAAAGTGTTGTGGTCAGATGAGACCAAAATGGAGCTCTTTGGCATCAACTCAATTCGCCGTGTTTGGAGGAGGAGGAATGCTGCCTATGACCCCAAGAACACCATCCCCACCGTCAAACATGGAGGTGGAAACATTATGCTTTGGGGGTGTTTTTCTGCTAAGGGGGCAGGACAACTTCACCGCATCAAAGGGACGATGGACAGGGCCATGTACCGTCAAATCTTGGATGAGAACCTGCTTCCCTCAGCCAGGGCATTGAAAATGGGTCGTGAATGGGTATTCCAGCATGACAATGACCCAAAACACACGGCCAAGGCAACAAAGGAGTGGCTCAAGAAGAATCACATTAAGATCCTGGAGTGGCATAGCCAGTCTCCAGACCTTAATCCCATAGAAAATCTGTGGAGGGAGCTGAAGGTTCGAGTTGCCAAATGTCAGCCTTGAAACCTTAATGACTTGGAGAAGATCTGCAAAGAGGGGTGGGACAAAATCCCTCCTGAGATGTGTGTCAACCTGGTGGCCAATTACAAGAAACGTCTGACCTCTGTGAGTGCCAACAAGGGTTTTGCCACCAAGTACTAAGTCATGTTTTGCAGAGGGGTCAAATACTTATTTCCCTCATTAAAATGCAAATCAATTCATAACATTTTAGACATGCCGTTTTCTGGATTTTTTTGATGTTATTGCATGCATTTTTATGGATTTTCTTTGTTGTTATTCTGTCTCTCACTGTTCAAATAAACCTACAATTAAAATTATAGACTGATCATTTCTTTGTCAGTGGGCAAACGTACAAAATCAGCAGGGGATCAAATACTTTTTTCCCTCACTGTATTTCATATTTTACATTGGTGATTATGGCACACACATTTATGAACCCTTTATAAAGCATGACATAGTTATAGATGCTTTGTTATACATTCATGTAAGGCTTGTGAAGACATTACGAAGGCTTTATGAAGCATTTATAAGCTGAATGTCATTTAAAGTGAATTTTCAAAACCGATTTCACCACAAAGACCAGGGAGGTTTCCCACTGCCTCGCAAAGAGGTGCACCTATTGGTAAATGGCTAAAAGAAAACATACAAAAAAACAGACATTGAATATCCCTTTGAGCATGATGAAGTTATTTATTACATGATAATTGTACGTGTGTGGGGTACAAAAATGAGGTAGCCATTCAAAAATCATGTTAACTACTACTATTGAACACACTATCATTGCACTAGAATAAGTCCATGCAACGTATTATTAAGCATAATAATAAGCATAATTATTAAGCTTCAGCATATTTTAAATCCTGAATTTATTTAGGCTTACCATAACAAAAGGGGTTGAGTACTTAGACTCAGGACATTTCACCATTGCATTTTTTTATTAATTAGTGAAAATGTAAAAAAAAACATCATTCCACTTTGACAATATGGGGGACTGTGTAATTAAATTTAAACGGAATAATTAACGACGTTTTAAATTCAGGCCTTAAGACATTTTAAATTCAGGCTGCAACACAGCAAAATTGGGAAAATGTCAAGGGGTGAGAATACTTTCTGAAGACCGTGTACTAGTTGAGAAATAGGCAATTTTTTTTTAGCTAATTTCAATCGTGGCCATTAAAACAATGTTTAACACACGATTGCATTTAGAATTGTTGGGCAATGATTGAGCTTATAAAAGTGCTGTATATGTATGCCGTGTGTGTGCGTGTGTGTGTGATAGGCTAAATAAGATTCATAAGGAATATACACGTCCGCCAATTTAATTCCACAAAATTATGCAAATTGAGCCGATAAGCATGACCGGTCAAATGTATTTCCATCGAATGGTATTTCCATTAACGAATAGGCTAAAAATATCTATATAATTTTTTTCTTCTCCCAGACAATTTCTGTAAAAAAAGAAAATTCTGCCAAAAGCCAGCTATAACCGGTTAATGGAAACACTGCACCTGAGCAGGGAAGAGCTTAATTTAGCAGGTACATAACCCATTAGCGCCATCAATAAACAATAAACAAGGGATATTGGCCAAATGAGCCGAATTTACATGTTCTTTAAAAACAGCCTACAACATATTACAAAACCACTATTCCTTATGTTTCTAATTCCGATGTGTGTGCACATGTGACAACCTTCCCACTCCGTTTTCCGTATCCTTTCTCTTGGCTCTTGTTTTCCTTATTAGAATGTCGGGGGGCAGAGCTGGGAGAGTCGTCAGCGACATGGGACACACCTGGGCTCG
This sequence comes from Oncorhynchus mykiss, assembly GCF_057628025.1. Classification (NCBI taxonomy): domain Eukaryota; kingdom Metazoa; phylum Chordata; class Actinopteri; order Salmoniformes; family Salmonidae; genus Oncorhynchus; species Oncorhynchus mykiss. Next base: position 54,739,632 of record NC_143027.1, on the reverse strand, counting down.
GGTGTGTTCCGGGATAAATACACCTCTTCTCCATTCATTGAGGAGACTCTCTCCACGCAGACACACTGTTAGATTTTGGTTGTGGCATTTTTGTGGACGTTTTGTTTGTTCGCTTTAGCACCTTACAACACCCCTCATCACATTAATGTACGCAACCACTCACTTACACTACTGATTACTGACTACACACATCATTCTTAATTGTATTTACGTTACTTCAGTTAATAAATCTATTTTTGTTATTCCTAATCTCCACATTGTCTCCCTTTTTGTTACGGACTTCGAGCCGGTTCGTGACACATATGCAAAACTCTATAGTCTATTGTTTAATATTTCCCTAAAATAATAAACCGTTCAGTTGTCAGATTTCAGCACTAAATGCATTGCATACATAGGCCTATAAGCTCAGTCCCACTGTATGATATTAATATTGAAAAAATAAAATACAAAAAGGAAGAGAAGCGAACATGCCAACCAGACCGGATGTGTCGCGTGCGGAAGCGTTGTAAAACTAAATGTACACATACACTTGACGCTCAACGCGCTAAAAGTCCTACCTCTCCCATCGACTCATTGGTTTTTAGGAGCATAAACCCATGTGTCATCTCCTCCTCATCTCCTGCGTGCGGTCTGGTCAGCATGTTAGGCCTAGCCCCAGAGAGAGAGAAAGAGAGCGCAATATGCAGGTGGCATGGTACGACACCAACATGCATTTATTTATCCTTGTCAGATCTGCTATACAGATATATGATTATAGGAGTAACTCTCGTAGGCCTAAAACATTCTTCCTCACCACAAGTTCAACTGTCGGAGTCAGTTGGAGCGCCGGTGCGCACTACTCTCATATCAGGCCTGCAGTATAATAGGCTAATAGCCAACCCGCACCGAATCTTCACAAAAGTGTATTAAGGTAATATCAAAAGCAAGTCAAGCCATTGTTTATAGGGAAAATACGAGCAGGATATTACAGCATGACATGGCAAATATTTGGCCAAAGAAAATGGTTCAACAGAATGAAAAAAAAACAATATTAAACCAAAGTTTTGAACAGGCTATATTGCAGCAATTACCTGGAAAGAAAGCCTCATCCCAACTGTACCCAACATATGACAGCAATAGGTAATCATTTTACAACAGGCCTACCTAAAACCTAACAGACAATTCAGACTTAATTTGGACAGATCTGACTTAATTTAGCCAATGAAAATGTCTCAATTTATCAGACCTCAGGATAAGACCCAGATGCAGACAGTTCGAAGTAACAAAAGTGTATTACAAGAACAGGGGGCAGGCAAACAACAGGTCAAGGGCTGATGAGACAGAAATGTACCTCTTTAGCCTGAACACAAAGTGCTAAGTCTGGAGAAAACCAGGCACAGCTCATCACCGGTCTAACACCATCCCTACTGTGAAGCATAGTGGTGGCAGCATCATTCTATGGGGATGCTTTTCAGTGGCAGGGACTGGGAGACTGGTAAGGAGACAAGGGGAAATGAATGGAGCAAAATACAGGCAAGTCCTTGATGAGAACCTGCTTCAGAGTGCAAACAACCTTAGAATGGGGCTAGAAGATTTACATTCCAACAGGACTATGACCCCAAGCATACAGAGAAAAGAATGCTGGAATGGCTTCAGAATAAGAATGTGAAAGTCCTTAAGTGGCCCAGCAAACGCCCAGACATGAATCCCATTGAAAATCTGTGGAAAAACTTGAAGATTGCTGTTCACCGCTGCTCACCATCGAACTTAACAGAGCGTGAGAAAATCTGCAAGGAAGAATGGGAGAAAATCCCCAAACCCAGATGTGCCAAGCTGATACAGACATACCCAAGACGACTCAAATATGTAATCGCCGCCAAAGGTGCTTCTGCAAAGTATTGGCTCAGCCGTGTGAATACTTATGTAAACTAGATGTCTGTATTTCCTTTTCAATAAATGTGCAAACATTTCTAAAAACATGTATTCACTTTGTCATTATGGGGTATTGTGTGTAGATGGGTGAGAAAATAAATAATACATTTTGAATTCAGGCTGTAGAATCTGGAATAAGACCAGGGGTATGAATAATTTAACTCACCGTACATACCAAGCATTAGGAACACTCCTAATATTAAGTTGCACACCCCCCTCCATCCTTTTTGCCCTCAGAACAGCTTCAATTCGTCAGGGCATGGACTCTACAAGGTGTTGAAAGCGTTACACAGGGATGCTGGCCCATGTTGACTCCAATGTTTCCCACAGTTGTGTCAAGTTGGCTGGATGTTTTTTGAGTGGTGGACCATTCTTGATACACACAGGAAACTGTTGAGCATGAAAAACCCATCAGCATTGCAGTTCTTGACACAAACCGATGAACCTGGCACCTACTACCATACCCCGCTCAAAAGGCACTTACATTTTTGTGTCTTGCCCATTCACCCTCTGACCGGCACACATACACAATCCATGTCTCAATTGTCTCAAGGCTTAAAAATCCTTCTTTAATCCTCCCCTTCATCTACACTGATTGAAGTGGATTTAACAAGTGACATCAATAAGGGGATCATAGATTTCACCTGGATTCACCTCGTCAGTCTGTCATGGAAAGAACATGTGTTCTTAATGTTTTGTATACTCAGTGTACAGTATGTAAAAAAAAAATAGGGACCACAATGGAAATAAGTCCCCGACTTTATTGTGCAATCTTTGTACTGTGTGTACATATATTTGTTTTTACTGACAGCAGCCATTTGAAAGAGACAATTGTTACGAAACACCAACAAGTTGAATTACATTCGGCGTCAAGCCTTCAATAACGTGTAGGTCTACAAGGTAGAGAAGGAAGTATTTTCTGTCTTTTTGAGATTGACAGTCTACTGTGGTGCTGAAAACGCAAACCATGATATTGTGCCGAAGTCAGTATGCTTTCTTTATTGGTTTTGTGGTGCATTGGCACAGACACCTGTTGGTGGAAAATTAATTGCATATATTTTATATTATTATGGCTTCAAAATGTTGAAAATCAGATTTTCCCCCAGCGGATCATTGTCTGCAACCGGCTCGGATCTTAGTGTAATGAAACAGGCAGGGAGAGAGAGCCCGTCCATGGTGGTCGGCGAACCCTCAACCTTCTGGCCTGTAGCCCTGCGTGGTATCGACTGTACCACAAAAGCATTCTGAAGCGGCAAAGTTCATATCCACATTTAGAAAAACACAGGGACGCTACAGTTGTTGTTATTAGTTTAATAATTTATTTTAGAGTATAAGTGGAGGGTCATGTGAAAATAGCACATTTCAAACTGTCCCTACACTGCCAAGAGAGGCTGTTTCTGCTGACTCGGGCTGTGCAGTGTCCACTGTAAAATACTGTGTTTATGTCTGGGTGAAGTGTGTTTTAACGTCATGGTCCATGGTTGTCGAGTGAAGCACAGAAAAATATTCTCTCTCACACACACTCGCTCACCTTTATTTGTAAGTGGAGCAATTTATAATTCGTAATATATGAACTTTGCAGTATTTTTTGGGGGTGTATTTTTTCTTACATTATTAGCCCAGAATGTTTTTTGTGTTAATACATACAGCCGGAAATAACTTTCGGATATCAGAGGGGTGGTAACTCAACTGTATTAAGACCAGGAATACGAATCCCGAATTGAATCCTTTGTTTGTACCCCCCAGGGCAATTGAACATACAGTGTTTAAAAGTTGTGTCGTACCGCAGCACACTTGCGGGCTGCCGCAGAATTCCATGGCACGTTATTTAAGTGTCAGCCATTGTTGCCATTAATCCTGGATAGTTCTAGTTTGACCACTGGAGGGCATCTTTGTAAGAACATAGTATATGGGATTGATTTTAAGAAATGCAGCTTCATTATATTATGGTGTTTTTATTCCAAGAAAATTGTAGGAATATATGGCACTGTACAACGTGACTGGTTGGGAGTAGGCTACTAAGTGACTGCGAGTGAATCCTAACATTTACACACCCTAATTGCAGGCTAACCAATACCCAAACGGAGATTCAATGAAAATCTCATAGATTTATCAAGACCAGTCCCCATGCTTGTCTCATGGCAGCACAAAACGGTGCTGAAATAGTTAACCACATACGGGTAGGCTAATCCATGCCAGGCACACCTGTGAGCTCTGGAATTCCACCTCCTGTTTGTGGACTGCCAACATCATGTCCATTGAGAAGCTAGTTAAGGATCATAGCACCTCTACCTTACCGGACACCCTAGACCCACTTAAATTTTCTTACCGCCCCAATAGATCAACAGACGATGCAATCGCCATCACACTGCACACAGCCCTATCCCATCTGGACAAGAGGAATACCTATGTAAGAATGCTGTTCATTAACTATAGCTCAGCATTCAACATCATAGTACCCTCCAAGCTCATCATTAAGCTCAGGGCCCTGGGTCTGAACCCTGTGCTGTGCAACTGGGTCCTGGACTCCCTGACAGGCCTCCCTCCCTCAGGTGGTGAAGGTAGGAAACAACACCTCCACTTTGCTGATCCTCAATACAGGGGACCTACAAGGGTGTGTGCTTAGTCCCTTTCTGTACTCCCTGTTCGCCCATGACTGTGTGGCCACTCACACCTCCAACTCAATCATGAAGACGACACAACAGTAGTAGGCTGATTACTAACAATGACGAGACAGCCTACAGTGAACAGGTGAGGGCCCTGGCGGAGTGGTGCCAGGAAAATAACCTCTCCCTCAACGTCAACAAAATGAATGACCTGATTGTGGACTTCAGGAAACAGCAGAGGGAGCACGTCGCTATCCACATCGACGAGACCGCAGTGTAGAAGGTGAAAAGCTTCAAGTTCTTCTGCACCACAGCGCCTCTTCAACCTCAGGGGGCTGAAGAAATTCGTCTTGGGCCCTAAAACCCTCAAAACTTTTAAAGATGCACAATTGAGAGCATCCTATCAGGTTGTATCACCGCCTGGTATGGCTACTGCACTGCCCGTAACCGCAGGGCTCTCCAGAGGGTGGTGCGGTCTGCCCAACGCATCACCGGGGGCACACTGCCTGCCCTCCAGGACACCTACAGCACCTGATGTCACAGGAAGGCCAGAATGATCATCAAAGACATCAACCACCCGAGCCACTGCCTGTTCACCCGCTGTTCACTCGCTATCATGTCGTCAGTACAGGTGCATCAAAGCTGTGACCGAGAGACTGAAAAACAGCTTTCAACTCAAGGCCATCAGACTGTTAAATAGCTATCACTAGCTGGCTACCACCCTGCACCTTAGATGCTGCTTCCCTATTTACATAGGTAGGGAATCACTGGCCACTTTAATAATTGATCACAAGTCACTTTAACAATGTTTACATATCACTTTAATCATCTCATATGTATATACTGTATTCTATTCTACTGTATTTTAGTAATGCCACTCCAACATTGCTCGTCCTAATATTGATATATTTCTTAATTCCATTCTTTTACTTTAAGTGTGTGAATTTATAGATACTACTGCACTGTTGCTAGGAACACAATCATTTTGCTACACCCGCAATAACATCTGCTAAATATGTGTATGTGACCAATACAATTTGATTTGATTTTGATATTTAATTTTCTGAGAGGTTTTTATGGAAAGACCACATAATTACCACCTAATTGCAGATTTACACAAGACCTGAACGCACGCTCCTTTGCAATTTCGACCTGTTAAAGCTGCCTCTCTTCTGTTTTCAAACCCTAGCGCCAGGATTGGCTTGCGCTGAGGTGGAAGGGGTGTCCTTAAGAAACTGTGCCGAAGTGCAGTCAAAAACATGACTTTCCAGTGTTTTATATATATTTCCACACTATGAGGTTGGAATACTAATAATTGACTGTAAGAGCTGTTTGAAAAGACTACCCGAAATATCGGCCTGTTTTGGTGGGGTGGAGTTTGCGTTAAATGACTTGATAATCCAAAAAGAGTTCCAAATCTCTCTGCCAATAACAGCTAGTTTCCAGTCCCACCCCCACTCTGACCACTCCAGATTTTGGAGCTCTTTCAGAACATCAGCTATCTGGATTTGGGTGAAGGAGAAATGGTGGGGGCTTCTGCGGGTTGCTGTAGAGGGTGCCGGGCAGTTGACTGGGGTAGGGGTAGCCAGGTGGAAAGCATGGCCAGCCGTAGAGAAATGCTTATTGAAATTCTCAATTATAGTGGGTTTATCGGTGGTAACAGTGTTTCCTAGCCTCAGAGCAGTGGGCAGCTGGGAGGAGGTGCTCTTATTCTCCATGGACTTTACAGTGCCCCAGAACTTTTTTGAGTTTGTACTAAAGGATGCAAATTTCTGTTTGAAAATGTTAGCCTTAGCTTTCCTAACTGTTTGTGTATATTTGTTCCTAACTTCCCTGAAAGGTTGCATATCACAGGGGCTATTCGATGCTAATGCAGAAGGCCACAGGATGTTTTTGTGCTGGTCAAGGGAAGACAGGCCTGGAGTGAACCAAGGACTATATCTATTCCTAGTTCTACATTTTTTGAATGGGGCATACTTATTTAAGATGGTGAGGAAGGCACTTTTAAAGAATAACCAGGCATCCTCTACTGATGGGATGAGGTCAATGTCATTCCAGGATACCCCGGCCAGGTCGATTAGAAAGGCCTGCTCACAGAAGTGTTTTAGGGAGTGTTTGACAGTGATGAGGGGTGGTAGTTTGGTCGCAGACCCATTACGGATGTAGGCAATGAGGCAGTGATCGCTGAGCTCTTGATTGAAAACAGCAGAGGTGTCTTTGGAGGGCGAGTTAGTTAGGATGATATCTATGAGGGTGCCCGTGTTTACGGATTTGGGGTTGTACCTGATAGGTTCATTGATAGCATCAAGCTTAGATTGTAGGATGGCCGGGGTGTTAAGCATGTCCCAGTTTAGGTCACCTAGTAGCACGGGCTCAGAAGATAGATAAGGGGCAATCAGTTCACATATGGTGTCCATGGCACAGCTGGGAGAGGGTGGTCTATAGCAAGTGGCAACAGTGAGAGACTTGTTTTTGGAAAGGTGAATTTTTAGAAGTAGAAGATCTAATTGTTTGGATACAGAGCTGGATAGTAAGACAGAACTCTGCAGGCTCTCTTTGCAGTAGATTGCAACACCGACCCCTTTGGCAGTTCTATCTTGGAGGAAAATGTTAAAGTTAGGGATGTAGATTTCAGGGTTTTTGGTGGTTTTCCTAAACCAGGATTCAGACACGGCTAAGACATCCGGGTTGGCAGAGTGTGCTAAAGCAGTGAGTAAAACAAACTTCGGGAGTAGGCATCTAATGTTAACATGCATGAAGCAAAGGCTTTTACGGTTACAGAAGTCAACAAATGAGAGCACCTGGGGAGTGGGAATGGACCTAGGCACTGCAGGACCTGGATTATGTGGATAGTAGGTGGATCAACATGGTTGGTTAAGGCATATTGAGCAGGGCTAGAGGCTCCACAGTGAAATAAGACTGTAATCACTAACCAGGACAGTAATGGATGAGGCATATTGATATTAGAGAGAGGCATGCATAGCCAAGTGAACATATGGGTCCAGTGAGCAGTTGGGCTGGCTGGGGGCACGGCGATTCAGACAGTTAGCAGGCCAGTGCTAACAAGCTAGCAGTTAGTAGGCCAGTGCTAAAAAGCTTGCGGTTAGCAAACCGGGGCTAGCAAGCTAGCAGTTAGCAGACCGGGTTAGCAAGCAAGCAACTCTCTCAACTCTTGCATACTTAAAAAAAACAAGTACAGAAAAAGACTCAATGCTGAGCATGCCCAGATTAAACTTCAACATGTGATTTGATTCAGTTCATTCAGTTTATTCCAGTTCAGAAGCAATACATTTATTGTATTTTAACAGCAATAGTTCCAAATTAGACTTTGTTTCAACAATACTTTCTACAGTAAGATGTACAGTAGGCCTGATCATCTTTCATCTGTACTGTTACTTGGGGTTGAACTACCAAAAACTGAGCCTGTGTGTGTGTGTGTGTGTGTGTGTGTGTGTGTGTGTGTGTGTGTGTGTGTGTGTGTGTGGTGTTCTTTTATACATCTGTATGATGTGATCAATCAGTTTATTCTAGTTCAGAATGAAAATATTTATTGTATTTTAACAGCCACAGTTCCAACCTAGACAGATACGTAAGAGTGTTTTTAATGGGGGAAAATAAACCTGAATTGCTATTTAAGTGGGTATTTCATTTCATTGTTATTTGTTTTTGTCTATATTGCATTTGTTTTAGGCAAAAGGGCAATAAAATGTACTAATATTTACACAGAGTTGCATATTTTCAAAAGCTTGGGTCCCAGGAAAACAGAAAATGTGTAATTTGGGTTCCAGGCTGAAAAAGATTAACACCTGGACACTGGCCTATGCCATTTAATGAACTGTGTCAATCCACAATGGACTAGGAAGAGAATATTCCATTCCCCCAGCCAAATTGGAGTTGATGACAACGCAAAGGCCATCAATAACCTACAGAATTTAAGGCAATGGCATGCAGTATTAAGCCATGAAACATGTTGATTGGCCAGTGAGAGGCCAAGTCCTCCTCACACCTATAATTGATTTATTCATCAAAACCCAGCCCTTTTGCGCCACCACCAGATATTGCGCTAATAAATCCCGCGGTGAAAATGGCAAAAGTATTTCTGATACGCCCCCGGACCTATAGCCCTACCAAAAGTGCTAAGATTTACCAATGCGTTAGGTTTGTTAAAATAGAGCCCTAGATATTCATTTCAGAGTGGGTAATGATGCTACACAGAGAACGCAATCGGAGCAGCCCTCATCTCTCTGCTATGGTGGCCTGTGTGTGTGATATGGGATGTCTTGCCCTGTCAATTACGGCTTCTGGGGCTGCGTGTGGGTCCATCTGTAGATTGTGTAGTGTGTTGCCATGTCTTGCCTATGTTAGCGGTCAGTAGAAGTGAGGAAAAGTGAAACCAAATCTAACCTTGACTTTCAAGTTTAAGCATTTAATTCCACGATTTTGATCAAGTTGAGCATTAAGGTTAAGGTTTTGGGATATGGCTCAAACAAAACAAGTGCCTAGCACTGGGATTGAACCCACAATGCTCTGAGCAGTAGCTCGCAGTTTAAGCTCATCCTCAACCCCATCCCCAACGCCTCACCCTTAGAGGAGTTGAAAACAGCAACCGTATGTTCCGGTTTTCAGGGATACAGATGTTATCAGTCTAGTTTCCTTTTCCTCTGAAAACTGGATGTGAGAACTCCTGCTCGGCCATTTCAAATCGAATCAAATAAAACTGTATTAGTCACATGAGCCGAATACAACCTTACACTGAAATGCTTACATAAAAGCTCCTAACCCCAAAAATACGATAAATATAAAAGGAACAAGAAATTAAAGAGCAGCAGTAAAATAACAATAGCGAGACGACACACAGTCAATATGCAGGGGCACCGGTTAGTCGAGATAATTGAGGTCATATGTACAGTTGAAGTCGGAAGTTTATATACACCTTAGCCAAATACATTTAAACTCAATTTTTCACAATTCCTGACATTTAATCCTAGTAAAAGTTCCCTGTCTTAGGTCAGGTAGGATCACAACTTTATTTTAAGATTGTGAAATGTCAAAATAAGAATAGAGAGAATAATTTATTTAAGCTTTTATTTCTTTCATCACATTCCCAGTGGGTCAGAAGTTTACGTAACCTCAATTAGTATTTGGTAGCATTGCCTTAAAATTGTTTAACTTCGGGGAGCCTTCCACAAGCTTCCCACAATAGGTTGGGTGAATTTTGGTCCATTCCTCCTGACAAAGCTGGTGTAACTGAGTCAGGTTTGTAGGCCTCATTGCTCGCACACGCTTTTTCAGTTCTGCCCACAAATGTTCTATATGATTGAGGTCAGGGCTTTGTGATGGCCAATCCAATACCTTGACTTTGATGTCCTTAAGCCATTTTTCCACAACTTTGAAAGTATGCTTGGGGTCATTGTGCATTTGGAAGACCCATTAGCAACCAAGCTTTAACTTCCTGACTGAGGTCTTGAGATGTTGCTTCAATATATCCACATGATTTGCCTCCTCATGATGCCACCTATTTTGTTAAGTTCACCAGTTCCTCGTACTATTGTTTGTACAGATGAACATGGTACCTTCAGATGTTTTGAAATTGCTCCCAAGGATGAACCAGACTTGTGGAGGTCTAAAAAAAATTCTGAGGTCTTGGCTGATTTATTTTGATTTTCCCATGATGTCAAGCAAATAGGCACTGAGTTTGAAGGTAGGCCTTGAAATACATCCACAGGTACATCCACAGGTACACCTCCAATTCACTGAAATGATGTCAATTAGCGTATCAGAAGCTTCTAAAGCCATGATATTTTCTGGATTTTTCCAAGCTGTTTAAAGGCACAGTCAACTTAGTGTATGTAAACTTCTGACCCACTGGAATTGTGATACAGTGAATTAAGTGAAATTATCTGTCTGTAAACAATTGTTGGAAAATTACTTGTCATGCACAAAGTAGATGTCCTAACCGACTTGCCATAACTATAGTTTGTTCACAATAAATTTGTGGAGTGGTTGAAAAACTAGTTTTAACTAATGACTCCAACCTAAGTGCATGTAAACTTCCGACTTCAACTGTACATGTAGGTAGTTATTAAAGTAACTATGCATAGATAGTAACAGAGTAGAAGCGGTGTAAAGGAGGGCGTGGGGGGGCAATGAAAATAGTCTGGGTAGCTATTTGATTACATGTTCAGGAGTTTTACTGCTTGGGGGTAGAAGCTGTTCAGAAGCCTCTAGGACCTAGACTTGGCGCTCCGGTACCGCTTGCAGTGCAGTAGTAGAGAGAACAGTCTATGACTAGGGTTGCTGGAGTCTTTGACAATTTTTAGGGCCTTCCTCTGACACCACCTGGTGTAGAGGTCCTGGATGGCAGAAAGCTTGGCCTCAGTGATGTACTGGGCTGTAGTGCTTTGTGGTCGGGAGGCCAAGCAGTTGCCATACCAGGCAGTGATGCAGCTGTAGAACATTTTGAGGATCTGAGAACCCATGCCAAATTTTTTCAGTCTCCTGAGGGGGAATAGGCTTTGTCGTGCCCTCTTGACGACTGTCTTGGTGTGCTTGGACCATTCTAGTTTGTTGGTGATGCGGACACAAAGGAAGTTGAAGCTCTCAACCTGCTCCACTACAGCCCCGTCGATGAGAATGGGGGCGTGCTCGGGCCTCCCTTTCCGGTAGTCCACAATCATCTCCTTTGTCTTGATCACGTTGAGGGAGAGGTTGCTGTCCTGGAATCACATGGCCAGGTCTCTGACCTCCTCCCTATAGGTTGTCTCATCGTTGTCGGTGATCAGGCCAACCACTGTTGTGTCATCAGCAAACTTAATGATGGTGTTGGAGTCGTGCCTGGCTGTGTAGTCATGAGTGAACAGGGAGTACTGGAGGGGACTGAGCACGCACCCCTGAGGGGCCCGTGTTGAGAATCAGCGTGGCTGATGTGTTGTAACCTACCCTTAACACCTGGGGGTGGCCCATCAGGAAGTCCAGGATCCAGTTGCAGAGGGGGGTGTTTAGTCCCAGGGTCCTTCTCTTACGCCTGCTACGTTAGGTTACCAACGCCCTAACAGGCACACTGTCATGGTTCCTCCTGGCACCAGAGGGTGGCAGAGACCGCCCTAGAGACGTATTGTACTCAGGTGTCTTATTATTTCATGATTGTTTCCCCTTTAAGAGAGGTGTGTTTTCGCTTTCCCTTTGTTAGTTCTTGAATTCAGTTTACCGTATGTTTCCCCCACGTGAGTTGAGTGCTAGTGTTGTTTTTGTTTTTACGTTTTGTGTATCGTTAGGTTCTCCATTATTCAAGTAAAGCCACTGATTCCTGGTCTGGTTCATTCTCTAAATCATGGGTTCAACTCTTCCCCGTCACACGCTCATGTTGCCCCTAATTGACGGTTAGAAATTGCCATAGAAATAAAATTCCGCGTCATGCCATAATTTCCCCCATTTTAAATACGGCTAGATAAAACAATCCACCACAGTTTGTGCTGAGATAAAAATATCTGCTACAAACCACAAAGCGAGAGAAGCCACTTTACTACTGCATGTGCTCATACACTGAAGTTGACCATGCAGTTCAATTTTAATAATGAGCAGGCAATAGCAGTTCTTTAATTTTATTGCCCAGAGTGAGGCTGTAATTAGCAAATGTGAAGATAATAAGCCAGAATTTGTTTTTACAATTATTTTCAAAAGAAAGTAACACTCAAAGTTACAACAGGAACAAACTGGGGATAAATCAAATAATGGTTGCACTCAAACAAAGTCCTCAATAATACCTGTCCGCAACCTGTCCCATGCCTGGCCTAGATAGAAATGACAAGGCTTGAATATCCTTCCTGGGACCCCTGGAAATGCCTCATACCATTATTAACCAATCATCAATTAGAAAGCTCAAATACAGGCATGAAATCACAAACATATCCAGGCTCTATATAATTCTACATACATAAACACTTCAATCAATAGTGTAGGACCCTGCACAAAGCAGAAATTGATGGGAGTATCATCCCCGCACCACACACCTCCTGGTGCAGCAGGAACAAGGGATTCACCTCTTCATTCAACGAGTTTTACAGGTACATTTGCAAAACAATTCTTTACCTTTAACATAGCAATTACATCACCAAAACATGTGTATTTGAATGGTAACATTGCTAAGTAAAAGGCTGTGTAACACAGTGCTACAAACCAATGGTTGGCACGCCAAAAACCACATGAATGTTGGTGTCCTCAACAGGCAGCTTCATTAAATAGTACCCGCAATAGTTCCCCTTTCCTGACTGTATTCCCTGGAGTACATTTGAAGAAAGATACTACACCATACTGTGGTGTAGCATCCTGGACTTGTTCCTCTGGACCCCAAGGGGTGCACATTTAGTTTTTTGCTGTAGCACTACACAGCTGATTCAAATGATCAAAGCTTGATGATTAGTTGATTATTTGAATCAGCTGTGTAGTGCTAGCGCAAAAAACAAAACGTGCACCCCTTGGGGTCACGCTGATTGTAATGAAATAATGGTAAGGTCTGTCTCACTGTCTATTCCCCCCCCCCCCCCCCCCCTCCATTTAGGGCACTTTGAAGGGAAACTGTTTTAAAATAGCTTCCTGCTTTGATGGAAAGCTCAGTGGATTTGTGTCGAATTGGGCTGTGTGTCGCTGAAACTCCACACAGACACATCCATCTTCAAGTTACTCCACATAAGCAGGCGCTGTCATTTATCTCATCTGACGTTTTAATGAGCAGAGACGGGCCTAATCCTATTTCAAAGTCCTGTCCAGTCTGGCCGGGGTGGAGGGATCTGAGCCAGAGTGGAATTGAGTCAGACAGAGGCAGTTCCATTGAGGGTGGTGAAATAGGAAGAAATGTTCTCAAATCAATGACGTCATCCACCTCATTTTCAAACGTTTCTATGGGCAGAGCCACCCCTAATGCAGCGTGCCAGAGTAAAGTATTTGAAAGAGTACATTTATAGAGTATAAAAGTCAAGTCAACAAGTATAAGTGTCATTTTATATGTATTTCATTCAAGTTTGCTAATGTTAGCTAGACTTGTAGGCTAGTTCTGTTGTGAGGATAACATTAGTCGTGTCTGATTTAAGATCCGGGCCTTCCACCAAGCCAATAACGATGATAATAAACTATAATAAACTATAGGCGACATAACTATAAACCGTTGGTGAGCAGCCACACGAGAAGAAAGTTCATCGTTCTACAGTCCTACACCTGTCAATCAACTGATCAACGCATCCTACTGCACGGTGCCTTTTCATGAGGTCTCTTAACGCACAGATACTGGTTCAGACCATTCAGTGCTTTCAGGGTGTGTTCATTGTCATAGTGACAATTGCAAATAATAGTTTGATGTACATGCAGGCCAAATGAAAAAGAATACAGTACCTTGTATTTAAATTGAGCATATCAACAACAAACATTTAGCCTGCACATCTTTTACAGTATGACGTTGCCTCGTTGCGAGTGATTTCCATTTTTTTCAAATGGTTGACAATTCCTTCGGGTCTTGTTTTTCCACTGTGCTCATCTCTGTATGTCCTGTGCAACTATTAGCAATGCATCAGCGCAACAATGTTATCATAACTGGGCAAAAGTGTTCACACCAACTGCACTCTCCCCTCAACTTTCCCCCGACATGCGTTTTCTTTGGTGTAGGCCTGTTTTAACATTCAGCAATTAGCAAGCGCAAGGCTGCTTCTTTCCCGGAATAGGCTATTATGCCTAGTTTAAACAATTATCAAAATAAATGTCCTATAGCTTTTGCAGCCTATAGCTTTTCCAGTGATTTCACAAGCAGAGGAATGGCCTATTGTGGAGAGGCTCGTGTAGTCTACAGCCTGCTGCGCATGGGAACAGCTGGAAGAGAGAGGCTAGTGATGTGTAGCCAAAGTAAGAAGCTAAATATTAGCAGATTATGAATTGGCAGATCTGTAGTGCGTTCCTCCAGGCTGCACTCTGTGGTCCCCGGGTACACAAAGCACCACTATTGATTAGGCCTAGGTTTTTAGACAAGGACATTATTATACCTGGGCTTCAACAAACTCAGTGCGGAATTGACTCAGGTTATCAAGTGAATACACAACTATTGTCCATAGGCTGTAAACTACAGTGATTTGCTCCTGTTTTGTTTCATGCCAAAATAACTGCATAGGTCTAGACCTGATTATGCAACCACTTGGATCAGTTTGGGTCTATTCTCGAGGGTTTAGAAGGTCCAGAAAGGTACATTAACCAGCCACTCATTTTGATGTAGGCCTATTTTGTCAGGATGTACCCCAGTGTTAAGATAGACCTACAATAGGAAAATATGGGCTTCTCCTTTCCAACTCCCCGCCCCGTTAATGCTGTAGCCTATTTTACATTCAGCAAGCAAGAGCAAGCGTGCATTTCTCCTCCAACATGCTATTAGTAGGCTTAAGAAAATAAGTTGAAGTAAGTGTCCAACAAGCTTTTGTAGTCTGGCTTTTCCTGCGTAAATGCGCAACAGAACAATGAAGACAGACAGGCTTGAGAAGTAGCCTATGGCCTAAATTAGAAGTGTATGCATATTAGCCCATAATTCATGAGCTCAATGTTAAGCGTAATACTGCAGTGAATATATCCAGTCAATTTACAAAGAAAGGAAGTCCCTCACAGTCCCCGGGGACCTGCTCGAAAGGCTACCTTATTGTTTACGTTTTTTGGGGGGGATAAGAAACATATCCTACCTAGGCCACAACAACACAATGTAATGAAGAATTTTATTATTGGTTTTTTAAGTGAGTTTCACACTGTAGTCTCGACTGTAAGCTGCCATTTGAATAACCGCTCAAACATCTGGCGTTTTTAATGCATATTCATTTCGAGATCACTGCAACTAGCCTGCTTGATTGGGTAACCATTTGGAATAGTTATGGGGTTTCTCTCCCCAGGGACATCGCGATGTATCAGCTGACAGAAACGTGCTAATGCAGGGATTTCTAGTGGTGGGCTCATGAATATTGAGCGAGAGCAGAGGAAGTTGTGTCCATAGTTTCTGCGTTTGGCTTCCGTGTTTTAAGTGTTCGAAAATTAGGTGGATAGCATGTTCATTTTGGCAACAATTTTAGATTTAGTTTCCCTTAGTTTTAGTCTTAAAATGCCTAAGTCTTAGTCATATTCTAGTCATTTCATCCATTGTTAGTTTTAGTTATTTTCGGTCGACTAAAACTCTGGACAATTTTAGTCTAGTTTTAGTCACAGCCATTGGTCACATAATCGTGTGATAGAGAGACTAATTAAAAGAGAGAAGGATAGATGCTATATGGCTAAGAACAAGATGCCCTGGGAAAAAATGACAAGTATTACAAATTACCTTTAATTTAATGGAATCCTTTCATTGGCAGAATTGACATCTTTCAGTCGCACGGTTTGTTTGAACTGATCTGCCCAGCACTCCCACACAGCTCCCAGGCGGTCACTTCAGTCACTCGTCAATCCTTTGAACTGATGCGAAGGCCGGACACTTGACTTGTAACCAACCTCCACTAGAAACAAAAATCATCAAGGACAACAATCACACGAGCCACTGCCTGTTCACCCCGATACCATCCAGAAGGCGAGGTCAGAACAGGTGCATCAAAGCTGGGACCGAGACTCAGCATCTATCTCAAGGCCATCAGACTGTTAAACAGCCATCACTACCACAGGGAGGCTGCTGCCTACACACAGACTTGAAATCATTGGCAACTTTAATAAATCGTTCACTAGTCACTTTAATAATGCTACTTTAATAATGTTTACATATCTTGCATTACTAATCTCATATGCACATACTGTATTTTATACCATCTATTGCATCCTGCCTATGATGCTCTGTCATTGCTCATCCATATATTGATATGTACACTACCATTCAAAAGTTTGAGGTCACTTAGAAACTGTTGTTTTTGAAAGAAAAGCACATTTTTTGTCCATTAAAATGGATCAGAATTACAGTGTAGACTATTGTAGATGGAAACGGCTGATTTACTTTGGAATATCTACATCGGCGTACAGATGCCAATTATCAGCAACCATCATTCCTGTGTTCCAATGGCACATTGTGTTAGCTAATCCAAGTTTATAATTTTAAAAAGGCTAAATGATCATTAGAAAACCCTTTTGCAATTATGTTAGCACAGTTGAAAACTGCTGTGCTGAAGCAATAAAACTGGCCTCTTTAGACTAGTTGAGTATCTGGAGCATCAGCATTTGTGGGTTCGATTAAAGGCTCAAAAAGGGCAAAAACAAATAACTTTTCTGAAACTCTTCAGTCTATTCTTCTACGAAATTAAGGCTATTTCATGCAAGAAATTTCCAGAAACTGAAGATCTCGTACAACGCTGTGTACTACTCCCTTCATAGAACATTGGAAACGGGCTCTAACAAGAATAGAAAGAGTGGGAGGCCCCGGTGCACAACTGAGCAAGAGGACAAGTGTATTAGAGTGTCTAGTTTGAGAAACAAACAACTCACAAGTCCTCAACTGGCAGCTTCATTAAGTAATACCCGCAAAAGACCAGTCTCAACGTCAACAGTGAAGATGTGACTCCGGGATTTTGTATTTCCACTCGTTCAATTTGCGAAGAAAGGAATCTGTGGAAATCTAACCCTAAACATTGTTTCAACCAGTCAAATCACATTCATATTTATTCCTCAGAGATCCTAGAACGTAACCAGACTTCACTATTTCATTAGGGGTGTAGTATGTCCTATAGGACACCAAATTTGGTCAGAGAGCGATGCCTTCATGGCACGCCGATGACGTGGGCGGTCTTCACTTGAATGATGGTAACTTTGTCAAATAAGCACCAATCGGGGTCAAACAAAGCTAGATAACCAATGAGGTGGGCTTTATGGGAACCCAGTATCTGTCGCAAAATGTTGCTGCTAACCTTGTGCGACATCAAGCCTTTCCCTTTCGGACAAAAATTATGGAGAGTTATGAAAACGGGTTGTTTTGCAAATGTTTAACTTATAATATGGCTACTAATACTGGAAAAGCTCAATTTCTTGCAGAAATGTTTTATCTGAATGTAAATGTAGTTTGCTCATACTTCAAGTTATTCATCTGAAACTTTGCACATACACTGCTGCCATACCATCAGAATTACAATTACCATCAGAATTACCATCAGAATCTTCTCCAAGGACACATTGATACACCATGATCCATTGGCCGCTAAAGAAATGAGTGCATTGGAACTCATAGTCTATAGGCCAAATGCAGCAGTAGACCATTGATCTTTCACACCGAGGATTGGTAATTAATGAGGGGGAGATTGTTGGAAAGATTTTTTAAATAGCTTACCGTGAGGAACTATAGTTTTAATATATTATCATTCACAATTCACAATTCCTACATTTCCGCACAGCAGGCCAGGTATTTCTATGCGTGCTCCCTCAACATTAATCGAGACAGAGAAACCAGACATGCTTATTGCCCACATGTAGCAGGTTGTGAACTCTGCAAACAACGTTTCCACTCCGAGAATGAGAACGGTAAATTACTGTAATTAACACATGCAATAACAGAAATTAATTAACCACATGACGTGGATTAACGGTAAATTTACCGTTGATGACATATATAATGGGGAATTGATCATTCTTTTAAATAAAAGCGCAAACAATTTACACAATGAAACAATGAACGCTCAAAAATTGCGGGGAAACAGCTGAGCCATTCTGGAGAGGGACTCTGCTATATTTTCGCCACCCACCCTTCCACTTATTCTTGTCTCAATTTTTTTGATGCTTTTCACTAGCAGCTGCAACTCAATCAGCTAGGCCTATTGCCACATGCCCTGCCCAAATTGCAGGCTTCCCAAAGCTTGTGATTTGAAACAAACCACAGCTATGTTTTTGCTATGTTTTTAAATAAGATAATGATCCTCTGGCTAAGTCTTATGGTGAAGCATTTTGAGTGATTATATAAGTAGTAATAACAGTATATAATTGTTTATTTCCATTTAGCCTACTTCCTTATTGGACCCACCACTATGTCATTCTTTATCTGTTCTATTGGTTTTCCTATCCAGAAGCCAAAGGCACAATCCTAGTCATATTAGCAACCCATCCTAGTTGTTGCATCTTTAGATTCCCCATCGTTCTAAGTTTCTAACAGAGATCTTCATGTATGTCACATATGGAACCGCTAGAAGAATGGTGCTTTCCCAGGTGCGCGGTATAGAATGGTGTTTTCACCCAAATTGCACTTTGGGAAAATGTTTGGAAATGATGTTCTGTTAAGACTCATTAGCATCATCTAAAATGGTATTTCTGTCATTCTAGCGTGCATAACCTATTTGGACGCCCTAATGGGTTATGCACACAATGTATATGGATTCTGTAAATTTCTCAAATGGAGGGTAAATGAAAATCATGTTGTCCAGCACCACATTTTCCTAACGGAAACCCTGGTGTGTGTTCTTGGCTGGCATCAGTCAAAACACCCACCGAGGATGAGGACAGACAGGGGTCCACTCTGCACTCATCCAATTACCTTCCACTCCTTTTTATTTCCCCTTCCATCTGCCTCTACACTTATTACCATGGAGATAGAGAACAGAAAGACAGGGCCCTGCCCAGCCAAATGTTTTAGTCTCACACTCACACACACACACACAAACAGACACACACACAGGCTCCAAGGAGACAGTGGTTCATTAAATGTGGCTCGGAGTGACAGATCCGTCATGGTTGTTTGGCAATAGTTGTCATAACCCTTTATGATTTGACCAGATCCACTCAGTAATCAATGTGAGTAGGGTGGAAGGTCATGACCTGTGAATGACACTGTTATTCTCGGACATGGAAGTTGTGACACCTACTAGGGATGCTAGCTAGCCAGCCCGGTAGGCAGACTTGTTACTACTATAGTCAATGACCTTCTCTCTGTATGCCAAAGAGTTGTCTGGCATTGACAACGAAACAACTTGGTTATAGGAGAAAGATATCTGCCAACAAAGCTAGCAACAATTCATGCAACAAAGACTCCAAAAGGTTATAGGTCAAACAAATACATACATTATACACAGCTACACATACCACAGAGACGCACACTGAATGTATGTCCAAGGTTACTGCTGACAGAAGTTACTACAGAAGTCCCGTAAGGACGGCAGGGAGGAAAGAAACAAAGAGAGGAGAGAGCTATGAGTCAGAGAGCGAGAATTGAGAGGCATACGGAAGGAAAGGGAGAAAAGAGAGACACACAGAGACAGACATATACACATAATAAAAGTACTTACAATATTCTTATATTTATGGGACGAAAGGACCTCAACCACCCCGACGAGTAGCAAGAGGCTAAGCTAACTTGCTAGAGATAAGCAAAAAGAGCCCGCAGATAGTAGTAAAGGATCCCCTCTGAGCGGCTATAAAAACAGGGGCAGCCAACTTTTTGGGGCTATTCTGAGCCCTCTCCCTCAGTCATACAGTGACGTACCATTCCTTGGGGCCCCTGACACACACACACACACACACACACATTATATCCAGGTTATGATGCAGGAGATGAGGCCCCAGCACTAGCCAACTCCACTGAAAATAGCCTAGCTACAATTAGCCTGCTGTTGCCCCACAGCACAAAATAAATACATCAGTAAGAATTAGCATTGATTCTAACTCGAGCATGCATGGTGGCTAGCTTTGGGGAAATCACATGCAGGCGAATGGGTCATATAAACATGGCTGGTGAATCTATAGAAGGACTGTCATACAGTAGCTCTAGCCCTCTAATTGAGCTGACCGAATTACTGATAATGATATGACCACTGGAGATTAGACACTTCCTGATCCACTTTTGAAAGGGGAGCATTAGGCCAAAAGACTGGTTGATAGTGTTTCAATTGATAAGTGATCCAATTTACACAAATCAGCACTGTACAGAGAACAATCTAAAATAAGGGATGGTAGAAACAACAACAACCAGGAATGTATTGGAAAGAAACATTCCCTGCAAATGTGGTTTGACCCTATTTACTGTAAATAACACAGACAGAACTTTGGAACATTTAACACACGGACACAGACGCACAGGCACGCACACAGGCACGCACACAGGCGCGCATACAGGCACGTACACCCTCACCCACAGAGCGAGGCAGGGGGGACTACAGATGCAATCTGCTGTTAATGTGAAACCCATTAAACATGGGACATATTAGGAATTGAAATATTCCCCAGGGACCTCCTCGCCATCCTCCAACATGACATTACCGTACTGAGAGAGAGAAAGCAGCTGAGGCTTAAAACACTTGACAAGCAGAGGAAAGAACACCCCCCCCCACCCCCATATCCTAGATAGAGGATACTCCAGGACAAATTGAAAGTTGAAAGAACACGCCATCCCTCTCTTCCACTGTAAACATGTCTTTATAATGTATTTCTACAGCCCCTGGCTGGTTTATCCGAAAGCTAGAGAAGATTAAATGAGGTATGAGTAAGCCTGTATGTGATAGGACTTGATTAAACTGAGTTTCCATTAACTGGAATACAGAGTAGGAGAACGAGGGGACTCCGACGCAGGCTCATGAACACGCACTAATGTACGTGCGTACATGCGTGCGCACACACACACACACACACACACACACACACACACACACACACACACACACACACACTGAAAGAGATAAGTCACTGACCATTCAAATCTTCACTCTGATCACAGCAGAGATCTAGTCTCTTAACAACTTTGCTGGACAATATGGAAATATATTTTCCATCCCTCCAAACGGAATGACGTTATTGTGTTGAGGGTCGTCCTCATTTGCACTTTAAAGCCTGGCCACAATATGACCCTCAAATTGAAAATAGGACGTCTCGTCAAAATGATAATGTTGTCCGCCCACTCATTATGATAAACAATGCCAGTTTGAATGAAATAATGTTTCCTTCAACCTGCTCTCATTCACCATTCAGGTCAGTGACATGCTAAAACTAGAGCAGCCATGGTAGTCTGTTTCCCAGAAGTCATATGTGAAGTAAACTCATCAACAGACACTGTTGGAGACTGATAAATATTGTTATGCTTGTGCTTAACCATTACTGCTTATGTGTATGCTTAACCCGTACCATCAAATAGCCTATACAAAATAGCCTATACAAATTGTTGATAAGCAAAACTATTCCCCATTGAGGAATGAGAAATACACCGTTCCTGATCGAAAGTAATCTCATCTAACATGATGAAAAATAAATGAATAAAACACGAGTTCTGCCAGTGCTGGCCAATGACGTCAAATGATTTATTTTTCTTCTCACATGTGGCGAATACAACAGGTGTAGGTAGACCTTACAGTGAAATGCTTGCTTACAAGCCCTTAACCAACAACACTTAAAGAAAAACAAGTGTTAAGCAAAAAATGGAGAAGTAACAAATAGGAAATAAAAGTAACAATCAATACCGAGGCTATATACAGGTGGTACCGTTACAGAGTCAATGTGGAGGCTATATACAGGTGGTACCGTTACAGAGTCAATGTGGAGGCTATATACAGGTGGTACCGTTACAGAGTCAATGTGGAGGCTATATACAGGTGGTACCGTTACAGAGTCAATGTGAAGGCTATATACAGGTGGTACCGTTACAGAGTAAATGTGGAGGCTATATACAGGTGGTACCGTTACAGAGTCAATGTGGAGGCTATATACAGGTGGTACCGTTACAGAGTCAATGTGGAGGCTATATACAGAAGGTACCGTTACAGAGTCAATGTGAAGGCTATATACAGGTGGTACTGTTACAGAGTCAATGTGGAGGCTATATACAGGTGGTACCGTTACAGAGTCAATGTGGAGGCTATATACAGGTGGTACCGTTACAGAGTCAATGTGGAGGCTATATACAGGTGGTACCGTTACAGAGTCAATGTGAAGGCTATATACAGGTGGTACCGTTACAGAGTCAATGTGGAGGCTATATACAGGTGGTACCGTTACAGAGTCAATGTGGAGGCTATATACAGGTGGTACCGTTACAGAGTCAATGTGCGGGGGCACCGGTTAGTCGAGGCAATTGAGGTAATACGTACATGTAGGTAAAATTATTAAAGTGACTATGCATAGCTAATAATCAGAGAGTAGCAGCAGTGTAAAAGAGGGGGCTGGGTAGCCCTTTGATTAGCTGTTCAGGAGTCTTATGGCTTGGGGGTAGAAGCTGTTAAGAAGCCTTTTGGACCTAGACTTGGCGCTCCAGAACCGCTTGCCGTGTGGTAGTAGAGAGAACAGGATGGCTGGAGTCTTTGATAATTTTTAGGGCCTTCCTCTATCACCGCCTGGAATAGAGGTCCTGGATGGCAGGAAGCTTGGCCAAAGCGATGTACCCTCTGTAGTGCCTTGCGGTCGGAGGCCGAGCAGTTGCCATACCAGGCAGTAATCAAACCAGTCAGGGTGTGCCCTCTTCACGACTGTCTTGGTGTGCTTGGACCATTCTAGTTTGTTGGTGATGTAGACACCAAGGAACTTGAAGCTCTCAACCTGCTCCACTACAGTCCCGTTGATGAGGATGGGAGCATGCTCGGTCCTCCTTTTCTTGTAGTCCACAATCATCTCCTTTGTCTTGATCACATTGAGGGAGAGGTTGTTGTCCTGGCACCACATGACCTCCTCCCTATAAGCTGTCTCGTCATTGTCAGGTATCAGGCCTATATCTGTTTTGTCATAGGCAAACTTAATGATGGTGTTGGAGTCGTGCCTGGCCGTGCAGTCATGAGTGAACAGGGAGTACAGGAGGGGACTGAGCATGCACCCCTGAGTGGCCCCGTGTTGAGGATCAGCGTGGCGGATGTGCGGTTACCTACCCTTACCACCTGGGGGTTGCCCGTCAGGAAGTCCAGGATCCAGTTGCAGACAGAGGTGTTTAGTCCCAGGGTCTTTAGCTTAGTGATGAGCTTTGAGGGCACCATGGTGTTGAACGCTGAGCTGTAGTCAATCAATAGCATTCTCACATACGTAGGTGTTCCTTTTGTCCAGGTGGGAAAGAGAAGTGTGGAGTGCAATGGAGATTGCATCATCTGTGGATCTGTTGGGGTGGTATGCAAATTATGGTGGGTCTAGGGTTTCTGGGATAATGGTGTTGATGTGGGCCATGACCAGGCTTTCAAAGCACTTCATGGCTACAGACGTGAGTGCTACGGATCGGTAGTCATTTAGGCAGATTACCTTAGTGTTCTTGGGCACATGGACTATGGTGGTATGCTTGAAACATGTTGCTATTACAGACAGACAGGGAGAGGATGAAAATGTCAGTAAAAACACTTGCCAGTTGGTCAGCTCATGCTCGGAGTACACATCCTGGTAATCCGTCTGGCCCTGCCAACATTGTGAATGTTGACCTGTTTAAAGGTCTTACTCACATCGGCTGCGGAGAGCGTGATCACACAGTCTTCGGGAAACAGCTGGTGCTCTCCTGCATGTTTCAGTGTTACTTGCCTCGAAGCGAGCATAAAAGTAATTTAGCGTGTGGTAGTGTTGTGTCACTGGGCAGCTCTCGGCTGTGCTTCCCTTTGTAGGCTGTGCTTCCCTTTGTAGTTTGTAAGCTCTGCCACATCCACCGAGCCAGTGTAGCCAGTGTAGTGCGATTTAATCTTAGTCCTGTATTGACGCTTTGCCTGATTGATGGTCAGTCGGAGGGTATGGAGGGATTTCTTATAAGCTTCCGGATTAGAGTCCCACTCCTTGAAAGTACCCTTTAGCTCAGTGCGGATGTTGCCAGTAATCCATGGCTTCTGGTTGGTGTATGTACGTACAGTCACTGTGGGGACGACGTCATCAATGCACTTATTGATGATGAAGCCAGTGACTGATGTGGTGTACTCCTCAATGCCATGGGAAGAACATAGTCCAGTCTGTGCTAGCAAAACAGTCATGTAGCTTAGCATCTGTTTTATCTGAACCCTTTTTTATTGAACAAGTCACTAATGCTTCCTGCTTTAATTGTTGCTTGTAAGCAGGAATCAAGAGGATAGAGTTATGGTCAGATTTGCCAAATGGAGGACAAGGGAGAGCTTTGTACATGTCTCTGTGTGTGGTGGTCTAGAGTTTTTTTCCCCTCTGGTTGCACATTTAACATGTTGATGGAGATTTTGTAAAATGTTTTTACGTTTCCCTGCATTAAAGTCCCCGGCCACTAGGAGCTCCGCCTCTGGAAGAGCGTTTTCCTGTTTGTTTATGGCCGTATACAGCTCATTAAGTGTGGTCTTAGTTCCAGCATCTTTCTGTGGTGGTATATAGACAGCTATGAAAATACAAATTAAAACACTCTCTAGGTAGATAGTGTGGTCTACAGCTTATCAAGAGATAATCTACCTCAGGCGAGCAAAACCTTGAGACTTTCTTAAATATCGTGCACCAGCTGTTGTTCATAAATATACATAGACGCCACCCCTTGTCTTACCAGAGGCTGCTGTTCTATCCTGCCGATACAGTGTAAAACCCGCCAGCTGTATGTTCTTCATGTCGTCGTTCAGCCACGACTTGGTGATACATACGTTTTTAATGTTAAATTTGGTTCGTAGGTCATCGATTTTATTTTCCAATGATTGCACGTTGACCAATAGGACAGATGGCAGTGGGGGTTTACTCGCTCGCCTACGAATTCTCAGATGGCAGCCTGACCTCTGTCCCCTTCGTGTCCTTCTTCTCTTCACGCAAATGATGGAGATTTGGGCCTGTTCCTGTAGAAGCAGTACATCCGTCACGTCGGACTCGCTAAAGGAAAAAGCTTCTTCCAGCTCGTGGTGAGTAATCGCTGTGCTGATGTCCAGGAGTTATTTTCAGTCATTAGAGATGGTAGCAGCAACATTATGTAAAAAAATAAGTTACAAACAAAGCAACAACAAAAAACGAACAAAATAACATGGCTAGGAGCACGTAAAACGTCAGCCATCCTCTATGGGCCATTTTTCAAGTCACTGGTGCAGTTCCAGTACGTCATAGCAATAGCTCTGCTGCCCTTCAACACAAATAGCTAGCTGCCCTCTCACACTCCCCTCAAGTAAACCTTACTGTCTGGGGCGGCAGGGTAGCCTAGTGGTTAGAGCGTTGGACTAGTAACCGGAAGGTTGTGAGTTCAAACCCCCGAGCTGACAAGGTACAAATCTGTCGTTCTGCCCCTGAACAGGCAGTTAACCCACTGTTCCCAGGCCGTCATTGAAAATAAGAATTTGTTCTTAACTGACTTGCCTGGTTAAATAAAGGTAAAATAAAAAAAAATAAATAAAAAAAGGTGGGAGAAAGACCGAGAGAGACACAGAGCGCGAGGCAAGAGACAGAAGGAGAGGACAGACAAAGAGTGTGGGGGGGGGGTGGAGAGAAGACGGAGAGCGAGACACTGTAGATAGAGAGAAAGTGAGAGAAACCTCTCTCCAACATCTCTTCTGATAATACTGTGTGTGTGTGTGTGTAACTCACAGACAACACTGCTGACGCCATAGCTCATCTACAGTATATCATTTGATTTAATTGCCTGAGAGAGGCGATGCATCTGTTTTTCGATGGTCGACAGCCTCCGGATGGTGATGGCCCCAGCCATGTTCAAAGACAATGTATTTAATTACCACGCCACACAATATCTGCCCTCCCCAGCAGGATCGCACAGGGGTCAGCAAGGAGCAGTAGCTATAGCCGCACCAAATGTGATTCAGTGTTTTCTGTTCATTATAATGAGGACAAATTGGGGTGTAAGTGCCTCGGCTGAGCTGGGAGAGCTGGGCATCTAATGCTATGTCCTGTGCGGTCACTAAGCAGTCTCAAACAGAAGCAACAATACAGGGGTATGTAATTAAGGGTGATCGCATAATTGTTGAATGATGACGCACACAGGAAACACACACACAAATAAAGGAATTAGAATACACAAGTGCACGTGCCTATGCGCGCACGCACACAAACACACAATCCTAACTATTAGGTAGGGGAGAGAAACTGAAACCGTAACTAACCTAAAGCTCTGCACACAGAGAATGAGGACCACAATGAAAATAAGCCTACAGGCTTTGTGTTTTTATACTTGATAAAAAAACATTTATGTACGCAATGTTGTCTCCAGCCGGAGAAGCCTACTACTTTTTATTATCCAATAAATAATACTGCATTTTAATTCCATGGCTCTACCAAGGTATTTTATATAGCAATTCATACTGCTCGAGCAATGTATGAAAGAAAGTGAATGACTGCACAGGATGACCACTTCACCCATAGAGTTTAAATAAACACCTTCAATGCACCTCCTTTCATACATTTTTAAGTTTTCATATAGGATGCATATCAGTATTTCGGTCAATTAAGGGGCTTTTGGAGAGCATTTAAGACAGGGCACCAAACAATAGCTATTGCTATTAAGACCTAACTAGTCCCCAATCACCAAGTATCGCCAAATGTGGAGAGAGTGTACATTATGAACTAGCCACTAATTAGCACTGAACACATGTGAGCGCCAATTCAGTGCAGGCTAATGGCTAATTAGCTGCTAACACATTGCATTAGCAATAGAACGCTACCGTTAATTAGCTATGGCTAACCATTTATTTAAATTCTATGGCGCATCGCTCCTATTCTCCTGTTCTAGAATGGGATAGAAATCCCTACTTTCTCCTTTAGAACGCACTCATGCTATATGGCAGACCGCGCCGAATACCAGCTATTGTTTGTCCACAGACCTAAGTGTTCCCAAAATCGGTTTATGAGCAGTAATCTGCAGTAATTATGAGCAGTAATCTGGGATTTGGTGGGAAAGACGTCAAAGAGGTCCCTCCCAGTCTACTGCAACACAGCTGTCACCCCCACCTAAATATGTTTTAGTATAGTGCAGATGAAGGGGAAAAGTGACTGAAGAGACCACTGGCGAGAGAGTAGTGATATTTCTGTGTTAGCTCATTAAGGTGTTACGTGGCGTCAGCTAAACACAAGGAAATTAACTGGATAGAGAGAAGAGGGGAAGAGAAGAGGAAGAAAGAGGGAGGAGGGGAGGAAAAGGAGGAGGTTTTTGAAACACAGGTGAGGTCAATAAAAGGAGAGAGGGGTGATTAGTAGGAGGAGAGAGAGAGAAGCGCAGAGGGATATGCTTTTTGACAAGCTCAGGTGAATGGCGATGCCATCAAAATGCACATTGTGATGACGGAGAGTCACTTCAGCAGCAATCTGTGTTGTATTCGCTGTGATTTGTTAACTAAATTAGTTACAGCCCACTGAATCCCCTGGGAAACATTAGTTTGAAAACAGCAGCGGGAGAAGAGAGTGATCTATAATGCTGACAGAGAAACTGATCCACAGACTGCACTGTAACAATGTGAGGGGCTGAGTTAATAAATGCATTCAAAACATGTACACAGGCATACACATGCACAAACAAACAATGAGGAACAATTGTGAGATAAAGAAGTAGGAAGAGTAGAGAGAGGGAGAGGGAGTAAAAACGAGGGGGTTGTAGAGTTTGTGCTTTGTAAGGATTTATGAAATCTCTCTAAGCTCATCTTGCCTCGTCATCAAGGTCACCTAGACCGTGTGTGTATGAGCGTGTGTGTCTTGTCACATTCCATATTTTAATTTCCTCCAGTTACTTTATTTCAGTGCACCTTGAAAGATATTCAAGGTCCAGAAAGTGTATTTCCTGGTTCTTGAAATTCTAACTTTTCAGTCTACAGTAAAAGCTCAGGGATTTAGAAGTGCTATGGATCTCTGTGCATAGGAGCAATGCCTGAATACCAATAGATTCTCACTTAATAATAGCGCAAAATAAATCACAGGGGAACACAACACTTTATATTGGGTATTAGTCAACGGAGAGACGTATTGACAGAAACAATGAAACCAAACCTACTTGGTTGATCGACAGACTTGATTGATAGACCAGTTGAATTGAAGGTTGAGTGTTTTGCTTTCAATGCATCAGTCCTCCTGCAGTCAGAGAAAGAGAGAGAGAGAGAGAGAGAGAGACTCTACACAATTGGACTTTTAGCCTACACACAGTGTGTGAAGCTTCTCTGCTTACGATAATACGATAATAATGTAATGTGTCAAGTCGGCAAACATGCTAAAATATGGCATTATTCGACTCCTTTACTGCGACCTGTCATTTACGGTATCATGTAATGAATGTGTTATGACAGGTGTCATGAGGCATGTACTGTTGATGAGTTACTCGTGAGGTGTTATTAATGCACTTCCTAAGTCTGTTCTACAGGCGTGGAAACACGATTGGTCACTGTGTTTGTGTTTGTGTGTGTCTGTGCCTACCTGCCTACAATCCTGTGTGTGCATATGTCAGTGCGTGCATGGGTGCGTTGGTGCATGTGCGTATGTATATTAACCCTTCTTTCTATTCGAGCTCAGTCTTCAGTGTGATTGGAGCTACCGTGACAGTAAGGTGCCATGGGAGTTCATCATGCAAATACGCTTTTTAAAAAAAATGGTAAACACTCAGACACTGATAATATACACTGTCTATATGCTTGTGCTGAGTGTGTGGTAATGGCCCTTAATTGTAGCGAACATCAGCCATTAGCATCAGAGCAGACACAGACTGGAGCCTAAGAGCACAGCGTTTCTAAACCTAGAAGCGCAACATCGCAAGTCTTCTGGGAACGCTTGCAAAACAGACCACGCAGACCAGGCCAGTGTTTGGGGCTGGAGAAGTCAATGAGAGAAGTGAAAAAATTATTCCATAGGCGATTTTCTTGAAATCCAAAAGGCACTACCTAGATTCGAGCCAATCTAGGCAGTCTAACGTAGTTAAACATGTCATTACTTCAACTGACGTGAAAGTGACAAACTGACACATTTTCATTTGGTCAAAAACAACTATATATCAAAGTAGTGCCTTTGCTTTGAGGGCCTACACATGCGCAATTCGGGCGAGACGACCGTCAGACCCGATGATGAGGTGTTTATATACGCATGAGCTTAGCTAGCCAACGTCGCCATGACATCGCCTACAAGTGTGATCAGGGATTTCTATTGGAGAAGCAGTTTCTGCCCATCTTCATCCTGTCTTTGATAACAGCATGCAACAACACACACAGCCAGCGCAGCAAGAGTAGGAGCCTTAGGAGGAACACAAAGAGTGTAATGGCACGCCCACCGTGTCTGGCATAAGGAGCAGACAAAGAGGAACCCAGACAGGTCATAAACATCAGATGGTTCATGAAGACCAGAGATAAGACAACAACAACAAGGCTTTTTAATCACTAGTCTCTGACCACAGATGAAGACAAGATACACAATAATATATCTGGGCCTGTATCCCTAAAATCTACGTCTCAGAGTAGGAGTGCCCATCTAGGATTAGTTCCTGTCCACATAATCATATTCATTATTATCTTAAAAGCTAAACTGATCCTAGATCAGCACTCCTACTCTAAGATGCTTAGCATGCCCTGCGGTTGCTGAAGGAAAACTTAGTGTTGAAAGCCCTTTATTCATAAAGTGTCTCAAAGTAGGAGTGTTGATCTAGGATCAATCCCCCCCCCCCCCCCCAGTTCATGTAATTTGTTAGGATCAAAAAAGGCAAACTGATCCTAGATCAGCACTCGCTGAAACACTGTGTGAATATTATGTCAATATTTGAGTCTCTATGTCGAGAACTCAAATGATCATGTGATAAGGTTCACACTGGTTGGTCATAAAACAAACATATATTAATGAAAACACAGTAGATATAGGCTACTTGCAAGATGATTCATTCCAACGAAGTCGGAAATTTACATACACCTTAGCCAAAGACATTTAAACTCAGTTTTTCACAATTCCTGACATTTAATCCTAGTAAAAACTCCCTGTCTTAGGTCAGTTAGGATCACCACTTCATTTTAAGAACGTGAAATTTCAGAATAATAGTAGAGAGAATGATTTATTTCAACTTTTATTTCTGTCATCACATTCCCAGTGGGCCAGACGTTTACATACACTCAAATACTATTTGGTAGCATTGCCGTTAAATTGTTTAACTTGGGACAAACATTTTGGGTAGCCTTCCACATTCTTCCCACAACAAGTTGGGTGAATTTTGGCCCATTCCTCCTGACAGAGCTGGTGTTACTGAGTCAGGTTTGTCGGCCTCCTTACAGATGAGTGTGGTACCATCAGGCGTTTGGAAATTGCTCCCAAGGATGAACCAGACTTGTGGAGGTCATGGCTGATTTCTTTTGATATTCTCATGATGTCAAGCAAAGAGTTCGAAGGTAGGCCTTGAAATACATCCACAGGTACACCTCCAATTGACTCAAATTATGTCAATTAGCCTATCAGAAGCTTCTAAAGCCATGATATTTTCTGGAATTTTCCAAGCTGTTTAAAGGCACAGTCAACTTAGTGTATGTAAACTTCTGACCCACGGGAATTGTGACATAGTGAATTATAAGTGAAATAATCTGTCTGTAAACAATTGTTGGAAAACGTACTTGTGTCATGCACAAAGTAGATGTCCTAACCGACTTGCCAAAACTATAGTTGTGAACAAGAAATTAGTGGAGTGGTTGAAAAACAAGTTTCAATGACTCCAACCTAAGTGTATGTACACTTCTGACTTCAACTGTACATTGTTCATCTCAGTTAAACAGAAGATCTGATATCCATGGCAACACAATGTCCATATACTGTAAATAAATAAAAAAAGCAATATTCATGAATATTACCACACCGTACCATAAAGGGGTTGCCGTGAATTTGACAGTGACTTACAGGCAGCGTTGGCAAGTAAGTTACTGTATTTCAATTTGAGTACACCTAATATAATCTAAATACGGTATCAAAGCAAGTAATGTGTTATGAACACAGTACAATGCCGTAGAATTGGCTGAATTATACTGTAAAAAAAGAAAGTAAATGTGACTATAATAGTAATTAATGGATGAATTCATGAAATCCAGTCAGAGGAGATGGGAATTGTATTTTACAGTAATTACATGGGAATAGTGAGAGCAGGTTGAGTTACATATTACAGCATATCAATGAATATTTGGTGTTTTATATCACCTGCACTCCTAGGGGGCTTAACATAGGCTTCCAAACTGGCAGTTACTATAGTACGTACTCATATATTTTACTATTGAATATGATGATACTCAAATGCCAACAATTTGATCAGTCTACAACAGAAATAACACCTGTTGACCAACCTGGAGGATTGTATGATATCCACTCAATACATGAGGATTATATACTGATAAAAAGGAGACGAACACTGTAAGCTAAAAATGGACATAGTGAGACACTTAATCTAACTAGTCTTCATCACTTGACCCGCCTAACCCATGCGGGAGAGAGGCGGGGAGAGAGCGAGGAAGGACGGGCAGGATGGAGACAGAAGAGCTGGAGACAGAGAAAAAAAAAAAGAAAACATAAAAAGATGGAGCGAGAAAGAGGGAGAAAGGGGAGTTAATTATTTTTTTCCTGCTCGTCTTCCCTTATCCTGCACGGCCACCCCGGATAACAAATGAGAGTATGAAGAACCAATTTTTCCAATTATCATGAATGAGGCTGGAGATTAGATGCAGATTGATTTCTGAAGCTGTTGTCATAACATGAACCAGGGGAAAAATCCATGCTGTTATTGTTACCAAGTGGAATTGGCCTTTCAATAAAACACGAATGGGGAGTTTTTAAAAAGGTGATTCTCTCTTAATCTCCACACACACACACACACACACACACACACACACACACACACACACACACACACACACACACACACACACACACACACACACACACACACACACACACACACACACACACACACACACACACAATTCATTGAATTGGTCCTCTTCAATTGGAACCCAGTGTGTGTGAGTGTAGCTGTTCAAAGTCAGTGTTTCCCTAACAAAAGACGACCCACAGGATCTGGTCTTTCTATTTACCGTCTCTCTCACCGACAGTGTGTTTATCCCAGCATGTCAGCTGGCCAGTGAACCATTCAACCACCACGGGGCTTTCTCCTCTTAACTCTGCTAATTACTACTGTCGCTGCCTCTGAAAAGGAAAAAACAGGGCAAGTGTGTGCTCGAACATCTATTTTCTCTTAGTAAACTGACTAGATAGTATCAATTGCAACTAAAAAGTCTATAAAGTCTGCTTTCATTTTCTGGGAAATTTTCTGTCTGCAAAACTGATTTCAACACCGAAAAAACAACTCACTGTTGTTGTGGAAATCTTTCTTTACCATGTCAAAAAGAACATGGCAATTGTTTTACATGGATGTAAAGTGAAGGGCAGGAAAATGCCTTTCACACTATGCAATCCCTAGCTGAAGGATTACAAACATATTGCCACTTACTTAGAATAGACAATGAGCTGAATTCTCCGGAATATTCTGGAGGTTGTGACAGAAAACCGGTGGTGGAAAAAGTAGCCAATTGTCCTGCTTGAGTTAAAGTAAAGATACCTTAATAGACAATGAACACCGAAAAAAAAAAAAAACTCACTGTTGTTGTGGAAATCTTTCTTTACCATGTCAAAAAGAACATGGCAATTGTTTTACATGGATGTAAAGTGAAGGGCAGGAAAATGCCTTTCACACTATGCAATCCCTAGCTGAAGGATTACAAACATATTGCCACTTACTGAGAATAGACAATGAGCTGAATTCTCCGGAATATTCTGGAGGTTATGACAGAAAACCGGTGGTGGAAAAAGTAGCCAATTGTCCTGCTTGAGTTAAAGTAAAGATACCTTAATAGACAATGACTCAAGTAAAGGTGAAAGTTACCTAGTAAAATACTACTTGAGTAAAAGTCAAAGTATTTGGTTTAAAATATACGTAAGTATCAAAAGTAAAAGTATAAATCATTTGTAAATTCCTTATATTATATAAACCAGATGACACCATTTTCTTGTTTTTTAATTTATGGAGACCCAGGTGTACACTCCAGCATAATTTAAAAACTGCCACGTTCTGACCTTTATTTCCTTTGTTTTGTCTTTATTTAGTATGGTCAGGGGGTGAGTTGGGGTGGGCAGTCTGTTCGTTTTTCTATGTTTGGTTTCTGTTTCGGCCTAGTATGGTTCTCAATCAGAGGCAGGTGTCGTTAGTTGTCTCTGAGAATCATACTTAGGTAGCCTGGGTTTTACTGTAGGTTTGTGGGTGTTTGTTTCCGTGTCAGTGTTTGTCCCAACATGGTACTGTTTCGGTTTAGTTTCTTTTGTTATTTTTGTATTCAGTGTTCAGTGCTTTCTTTGATTAAAGTTATGGACACTTACCACGCTGCATCTTGGTCCGATCCTTACTCCTCTTCAGACGAGGAGGAGATCTGCCGTTAACGAAGCATGTGTTTAGTGAGTCCGCCAGATCAGAGGCAATAGCTGACCAGGTATGTTCTCTTGATAAGTGTGTGAATTGGACCCTTTTCTTGTACTGCTAATCATTCAAAATGTAATTAATACTTTTGGGTGTCAGGAAAATTGTATGGAGTAAAATGTACATTATTTTCTTTAGGAATGTAGTGCAGTAAAAGTTCTCAAAAACATAAATAGTAAAGTACAGATAATTTGTAACGGTTTTCTTTGGGTGAAGTAGAGTCGGACCAAAACGCAGCGTGGTATTCTTGATTCATCTTTAATAATGATGAAAAAAACAAACAATACAAAAACAAGAAACGTATCGAGAAAACCTAACAGCCTATACTGGTGCACATACAAACACAGAGACAGGAACAATCACCCACAAACACACAGTGAAACCCAGGCTACCTAAATATGGTTCCCAATCAGAGACAATGACTAACACCTGCCTCTGATTGAGAACCATATCAGGCCAGATATAGAAATAGACAAACAAGACATCCAACATAGAATGCCAACCCAGCTCACGTCCTGACCAACACTAAAACAAGGAAAACACACACGAACAATGGTCAGAACGTGACAGTACCCCCTCCAAGGTGCGGACTCCGGACGCACAACCTAAACCTATAGGGGAGGGTGTGGGTGGGCACCTGTCCGCGGTGGTGGCTCTGGCGCTGGACGTGGACCCCACTCCATAATAGTCTTAGTCCACCTCCTTAGCGTCCCTAGATAGGCGACCCTCCTTAATGGCAGCTCGGGACAGAGGGGCAGCTCGGGACAGAGGGACAGCTCGGGACAGAGGGACAGCTCGGGACAGAGGTAGCTCGGGACTGAGGGGTAGCTCGGGACTGAGGGGTAGCTCGGGACTGAGAAGAAGCTCAGCACTGAGAGGAAGCCCAGGCAAGTAGTTGGCTCTGGCAGATCCCGGCTGGCTGGCAGTTCTGGCAGATCCTGGCTGACTGGCAGTTCTGGCAGATCCCGGCTGACTGGCGGATCTGGAAGATCCTGGCTGAATGGCGGATCCTGGCTGAATAGCGGATCCTGGCTGACTGGCAGTTCTGGAAGATCCTGGCTGAATGGCGGATGCCGGCTGAATAGCGGATCCTGGCTGACTGGCGGATCTGGAATATCCTGGCTGACTGGCAGCTCTGGCTGCTCCATGCTGACTGGCTGCTCTGGCTGCTCCATGCTGACTGGCTGCTCCATGCTGACTGGCGGCTCTGGCTGCTCCATGCTGACTGGCGGCTCTGGCTGCTCCATGTTGACTGGCGGCTCTGGCTGCTCCCTGCTGACTGGCGGCTCTGGCTGCTCCATGCTGACTGGCGGCTCTGGCTGCTCCATGCTGACTGGCGGCTCTGGCTGCTCCATGCTGACTGCCGGCTCTGGCTGCTCCATGCTGACTGGCAGCTCTGGCGGCTCCTTGCAGACTGGCAGCTCTGGCGGCATCCTGCAGACTGGCAGCTCTGGCGGCTCCTTGCAGACTGGCAGCTCCTTGCAGACTGGCAGCTCCTTGCAGACTGGCAGCTCCTTGCAGACTGGCAGCTCTATGCAGACTGGCCGCTCTATGCAGACTGGAGACTCCAGCAGCGCTGTAGAGACGGAAGGCTCTGGCAGCGCTAAACAGGCGGGAGACTCCAGCAGCGCTGGAAAGGAGGAAGGCTCCAACTGCGCTGAACAGGCAGATTAACAACACTGGAGTGATAAATGATCAGATGGTCATGTACAGGTAGAGATATTGGTGTGCAAAAGAGCAGAAAAGTAAATAAATAAAAACAGTATGGGAATGAGGTACGTAAAAATGGGTAGGCTGTTTACCGATAGACTATGTACAGCTGCAGCGCTCGGTTAGCTGTTCAGATAGCAGATGTTTGAAGTTGGTGAGGGAGATAAAAGTCTCCAACTTCAGCGATTTTTGCAATTCGTTCCAGTCACAGGCAGCAGAGAACTGGAACGAAAGGCGGCCAAATGAGGTGTTGGCTTTAGGGATGATCAGTGAGATACACCTGCTGGAGAGCGTGCTACGGATGGGTGTTGCCATTGTGACCAGTGAACTGAGAAAAGGCGGAGCTTTACCTAGCATGGACTTGTAGATGACCTGGAGCCAGTGGGTCTGGCGACGAATATGTAGCGAGGGCCAGCCAACTAGAGCATACAAGTCGCAGTGGTGGGTGGTATAAGGTGCTTTAGTGACAAAACGGATGGCACTGTGATAAACTGCATCCAGTTTGCTGAGTAGAGTGTTGGAAGCAATTTTGTAGATGACATCGCCGAAGTCGAGGATCGGTAGGATAGTCAGTTTTACTAGGGTAAGTTTGGCGGCGTGAGTGAAAGAGGCTTTGTTGCGGAATAGAAAGCCGACTCTTGATTTGATTTTCGATTGGAGATGTTTGATATGAGTCTGGAAGGAGAGTTTGCTGTCTAGACAGACACCTAGGTACTTATAGATGTCCACATATTCAAGGTCGGAACCATCCAGGGTGGTGATCCTGGTCAGGCGTGCGGGTGCAGGCAGCGAACGGTTGAAAAGCATGCATTTGGTTTTACTAGGGTTTAAGAGCAGTTGGAGGCCACGGAAGGAGTGTTGTATGGCATTGAAGCTCGTTTGGAGGTTAGATAGCACAGTGTCCAAGGACGGGCCGGAAGTATATAGAATGGTGTCGTCTGCGTAGAGGTGGATCAGGGAATCGCCCGCAGCAAGAGCAACATCATTGATATATACAGAGAAAAGAGTCGGCCCGAGGATTGAACCTTGTGGCACCCCCATAGAGACTGCCAGAGCACCGGACAGCATGCCCTCCGATTTGACACACTGAACTCTGTCTGCAAAGTAATTGGTGAACCAGGCAAGGCAGTCATCTGAAAAAACGAGGCTACTGAGTCTGCCGATAAGAATATGGTGATTGACAGAGTCGAAAGCCTTGGCAAGGTCGATGAAGACGGCTGCACAGTACTGTCTTTTATCGATGGCGGTTATGATATCGTTTAGTACCTTGAGCGTGGCTGAAGTGCACCCGTGACTGGCTCAGAAACCAGATTGCACAGCGGAGAAGGTACGGTGGGATTCGAGATGGTCAGTGACCTGTTAGTTGACTTGGCTTTCGAAGACCTTAGATAGGCAGGGCAGGATGGATATAGGTCTGTAACAGTTTGGGTCCAGGGTGTCTCCCCCTTTGAAGAGGGGGATGACTGCAGCAGCTTTCCAATCCTTGGGGATCTCAGACGATATGAAAGAGAGGTTGAACAGGCTGGTAATAGGGGTTGCGACAATGGCGGCAGTTAGTTTCAGAAATAGAGGGTCCAGATTGTCAAGCCCAGCTGATTTGTACGTACGGGTCCAGGATTTGCAGCTCTTTCAGAACATCTGCTATCTGGATTTGGGTAAAGGAGAACCTGGAGAGGCTTGAGCGAGTAGCTGCGGGGGGGGGGGGGGGGGGGGGGGGGGGGCGGAGCTGTTGGCCGAGGTTGGAGTAGCCAGGCAGAAGGCATGGCCAGCCGTTGAGAAATGCTTGTTGAAGTTTTCGATAATCATGGATTTATCGGTGGTGACCGTGTTACCTAGCCTCAGTGCAGTGGGCAGCTGGGAGGGGGTGCTCTTGTTCTCCATGGACTTCACAGTGTCCCAGAACTTTTTGGAGTTGGAGCTACAGGATGCAAATTTCTGCCTGAAGAAGCTGGCCTTAGCTTTCCTGACTGACTGCGTGTATTGGTTCCTGACTTCCCTGAACAGTTGCATATCGCGGGGACTATTCGATGCTAATTGCAGTCCGCCACAGGATGTTTTTGTGCTGGTCGAGGGCAGTCAGGACTGGAGTGAACCAAGGGCTATATCTGTTCTTAGTTCTGCATTTTTTGAACGGAGCATGCTTATCTAAAATGGTGAGGAAGTTACTTTTAAAGAATGACCAGGCATCCTCAACTGACGGGATGAGGTCAATGTCCTTCCAGGATACCCGGGCCAGGTCGATTAGAAAGGCCTGCTCACAGAAGTGTTTTAGGGAGCGTTTGACAGTGATGAGGGGTGGTCGTTTGACTGCGGCTCCGTAGCGGATACAGGCAATGAGGCAGTGATCGCTGAGATCCTGGTTGAAGACAGCGGAGGTGTATTTGGAGGGCCAGTTGGTCAGGATGACGTCTATGAGGGTGCCCTTGTTTACAGATTTAGGGTTGTACCTAGGGTTGTATTTAGGGTTGAACCTGGTGGGTTCCTTGATGATTTGTGTGAGATTGAGGGCATCTAGCTTAGATTGTAGGACTGCCGGGGTGTTAAGCATTTCCCAGTTTAGGTCACCTAACAGAACAAACTCTGAAGCTAGATGGGGGGCGATCAATTCACAAATGGTGTCCAGGGCACAGCTGGGAGCTGAGGGGGGTCGATAGCAGGCGGCAACAGTGAGAGACTTATTTCTGGAGAGAGTAATTTTCAAAATTAGTAGTTCGAACTGTTTGGGTATGGACCTGGAAAGTATGACATTACTTTGCAGGCTATCTCTGCAGTAGACTGCAACTCCTCCCCCTTTGGCGGTTCTATCTTGACGGAAAATGTTATAGTTGGGTATGGAAATCTCAGAATTTTTGGTGGCCTTCCTGAGCCAGGATTCAGACACGGCAAGGACATCAGGGTTAGCAGAGTGTGCTAAAGCAGTGAGTAAAACAAACTTAAGGAGGAGACTTCTGATGTTGACATGCATAAAACCAAGGCTTTTTTGATCACAGAAGTCAACAAATGAGGGTGCCTAGGGACATGCAGGGCCTGGGTTTACCTCCACATCACCCGCGGAACAGAGGAGGAGTAGAATGAGGGTGCGGCTAAAGGCTATCAAAACTGGTCGCCTAGAGCGTTGGGGACAGAGAATAAAAGGAGCAGATTTCTGGGCATGGTAGAATATATTCAGGGCATAATGCGCAGACAGGGGTATGGTGGGGTGCGGGTACAGCGGAGGTAAGCCCAGGCACTGAGTGATGATGAGAGAGGTTGTATCACTGGACATGCTGGTTGTAATGGGTGAGGTCACTGAATGTGTGGGAGGTGGGACAAAGGAGGTATCAGGGGTATGAAGAGTGGAACTAGGGGCTCCATTGTAAACTAAAACAATGATAACTAACCTGAACAACAGTATACAAGGCATATTGACATTTGAGAGAAACATACAGCGAGGCATACAGTAATCACAGGTGTTGAATTGGGAGAGCTAGCTAAAACAGTAGCTAAAACAGTAGCTAAAACAGTAGGTGAGACAACAACAGCTAATCAGCTAGCACAACAACAGCAGGTAAAATGGCGTTGACTAGGCAGGGAGGGTCGGATTAACTACACACAGAGCCTGAGTGTGGCTGGGGCCGACAGATAAAACATAAACAAGCAGAATGGAGTACCGTGATTAATGGACAGTCCAGCATGCATCAGCTATGTAGCCAAGTGATCAGTGTCCAGGGGGCAGCGGTGGATGGGGCAGGGAAGCTGGACTGGCGAGTATTATCCAGGTTAAAAAACTGTCTGGCTGTGCAGAAGGTAAAAGGTAAAAGCCGCTAGCAGTGGCTAACAATGACTGAATAGCTTGTAGCTAGTTAGCTGGTTAGCTTCTGGAGGTTCTTGAGTGTGTTCTAAAAATAAAAAATAGTAGCGATTCCGTATCACATTGGGTGAGGCAGGT
The DNA here is from genome assembly GCF_057628025.1 of Oncorhynchus mykiss. Taxonomy (NCBI): domain Eukaryota; kingdom Metazoa; phylum Chordata; class Actinopteri; order Salmoniformes; family Salmonidae; genus Oncorhynchus; species Oncorhynchus mykiss. The sequence continues at coordinate 54,700,178 of NC_143027.1, read as the reverse complement.
TACCGGAAGGTATAAACAAAATAAAAATCGAAAAGAGATTGAAAGTAAATATGGGTCCAGTGAGTGTTTGGGACGCGGCGATTCAGACGGTTAGCAGGCCTGTGCTAACAAACTAACAGTTAGTAGGCCGGGGCTAAACAAGGTAGCAGTTAGCGGACCGGGGCTAGACAAGGTAGCAGTTAGCGGACCGGGGCTAAACAAGCTAGCAGTTAGCAGGCCGAATTAGCAAGCAAGGAGATAGCAAGGGCTAGAAAGTTAGCCTTTGGGGGGGCGTCGCGATGGGGTGAGTCTGTTTATGCCTCTTCATGCGGTGACATCGATAGACCGGTCGTGGGTCCGGATATTGTAGCCCAGGAGTATGCTTCGGTGGTAGCACAGGAGCTCTGGCCGGGCTAGCTTCAAGCTAAGTGGGTGGAAACGCTAGCCAGGAGTAATCATCCGGGGTTGCGGTTAGCTAGTTAGCTAGTTGTGAAGATCCAGCTGAAAATTTTCCGTTAGCGGTGGGAATCCGGGGATAAAAAAAATAAATAATAATAATGAGTCCGTTATGCTCTGGTTAGAGTCGCGTTGTTCGAACTGGCAAGAGCTTTCCGAGCTAAAGGTTAGCTGATGACCGGTTAGCTGAAGACCGCTAGCAATGGTTTGCTGACTGATAGTTAGCTGGCAAGCTTCAGTTGAGCTTCAGTTGAGGGGTTCCGGATCTGAAGTAAATATAAATACTTTAGGAAAAAAATAGCTACATTGGGTGAGGCGGGTTGCAGGAGAGTATTTAGAAGTTGAGGTTTAGCAAAATGTTTTAAAAGATAAGCGAAGAAAAATATGTTAAAAAAAACGATATATGTACATACAAGGGACACGACACGACAACACGTCTGACTGCTACGCCATCTTGGATAGAAATAGACAAACAAGACATCCAACATAGAATGCCCACCCAGCTCACGTCCTGACCAACACTAAAACAAGGAAAACACACACGAACGATGGTCAGAACGTGACATAATTAAGTACTTTACACCACTGCAGAAAACCTGTCTGTTTCTAATGCTCCCATGATGCTATTACAAACTTGTCATAATGCCTGCCATGAGCCCTGTCACTTGATATGACACATACAGCAATCTAGATAACATTTTGTGTTTACAGTAACAAATTGCATTGATGCTGATAGAATTTGGATAGCTGTCTGTCTCACAAGCCCTGTTTCTCGATTGTCTCTCGCGCTCTCTCATCACTCTGCCTCTGACATTGCCAGATCCTCTCATTTGGCACCAAACAGATATTGCAAATGTTTGCTAACGTTGGTTTATCGTTTTCAACTCTATCACCAAACACATCCCACAGTTCCAACACAAAATGTATCACAACATACTGTAAATCATATAAATTATAACATCGTTTAGAGTTTAAAGTTACATTTGTATTACCAACCTGTAGGTCTCGTCTACTCACCACTGCGGATTGCTTGAGGATTGATTACGAGAGCATGCGCCGGTCAGGTCGACATAGTTACAGTATCTAGCAGGAGCACACGCTCAAAAGGAATGTTCGATGTTGATGTTTTTTTTTGTCTTCCTAATATCGTTATTTGTTAAATGTTTGTAATATTCTGTCCCTGATATGAATGACATATCAATGTATACATTTATTGAATCTCTGTTTATGTGCATTTTTTTTTTTTTTACTATTCCAGAGTTAAAGGCTGGACATTTAACCTGTCCAGATGGGTCGTTTCAGGAGAGTAAGATAGCCGTGTGAGGACTCATTGACGCTTTGTCCAAGTTACAGGCACTCTGCCTAGTTTGAAGGCGATCTGATCTGCCTCCAAAGCCAGTTGTAGCTTGCTTTGGAGAATTGGCCATTTCAATTATTGTTTGTTATATTTGTTGAGTCTGTCAGTGTTCATCAACATCCTGTATGTTTTGGATCCAGCTTTATTCACCTTCTGCACCGGTAACTAAACAACCATTTTGTACATGATTCCTGGCCGACTCCTGATGCTCCATAACCCCCTGACAAGACCGTAGAGTTCATTCGTTTACAGACAGGCAGGCAGGCAGACATCTGTGTAAAAAAAAGAGAGTGAAACTGTACAGCAGCACAGCCCTCTAAAACCTCGCTTCTCAGTTCTTTCTCTTTCTCCTCTGGTGAGCAGCTCCACACCGAAGGGTTTGTGATGGATGCGCTTGTTGCCTTTAAGCCTCTTACAACCCAGCTCTCTCCTCAGCATACACACATTAGGGAAAGTTTATTTGGATCCTAAAACATTAAGCAGTGCCAAGGACTAAGTCTTACACATGCCAAGCCCGGGCTTACATGTTTGAAAAGTATCTAAAATAACTATAGACTCACAACTGCATTAATGATGGTAGTTAACATGTGTTTTTAGTTGTGTTATTGGAAAAGCTTTTTGTTAGTTTCAGATCTAGAGCACTTACCTCACAGAAGAAAACACACATGCGTACACACACACACACGCAATCATTACACCCCCAAATGTCATTGGTGAAGTTATTACATTGTGTTATCCCTCCCTTACACTACGCTTGCAGTGTTAGGTGGGGGTGGATAGAGGGTAAGAGGGGTGTGATGTCGAAGAAGAGACAAGGAACTTTTATGAGCTAGTTATGTGTGTGTGGGTGTAGGGGAGCGGGGGTTGAGGAACAAAAGAGCGGGGTAAATTAAGCATGCTAATGTGTTCTTTCATCTATCCCACATCCTTCTCTCGCTCCATCTCTCCCTCAGGCTCTCATGCTCCTCCTCCGGCTATTCTGCTCTCACATTAAGTCTCATAATTCGCTTTAGACATCTTAGAATAAAGACAGACAGACAGACAGACAGACAGACAGACAGACAGACAGACAGACAGACAGACAGACAGACAGACAGAGTGTGTGTGTCTGGCAGAAAGAGTGGGGCAAATTGTGCAATCATTAGATTGAATTAACTCAGTGCTCGGTCAGAGGATTGGGAACAGGCCAATAGCACTGAACTCTAACTTTGCTCCAGCTAATCTTCTACAGTCTGTAACTAAGCTGATAACATATATGGCGAAAGAAAAGGTGGAAACTAACGAGATGTCGACGTCTTCTTCTAATAATTTATATTGTGAACACAGGAAAGAGAGCACGAGACAGGGACATCGACAGACAGAGTGACTGAAATTAGTGTGAAACAAAGCTTCATTCTGGAGCCAGCATGTGGGCAATTCCCCAGATCCTACTTTTGGCTTGACTGTATTCTCATCTAGGGCTAGTTCAACAGGCAGCTTAGAAATCTAAAACACAGAACTTACCCTAGCGTCCCACTCCATTCCCTTCTCGCAAAGCACTAACACCCGTTAGAGAATGACTCCACAGTTACAAGAGTTAGGTCCTGACTGTGGAAGGATACGTGCTCTAGGGGCCGACCGCTGCTCAACTCCTCCGCCCTACTTTACAATTCCATGTGGACCCTGTGAAAAGAGCCAGTGGACAGGAAAAGCAAGAGGCAAATTGTGAAGAGAGGTACTGAAGGGCTGATCTGAACGAACACTAATTAGGAGACGATTAAGGCAGTGTCTCACTACGGTAAAATCCATTAACCTCTAATCTCAGAGTTCATCACATGCCATGGTGGGAAGTAAGGGAGAGTGGTGGGGTGGGGTGGGGGGTGTGTGTGTGTGTGTGTGTGTGTGTGTGTGTGTGTGTGTGTGTGTGTGTGTGTGTGTGTGTGTGTGTGTGTGTGTGTGTGTGTGTGCGTGTGCGCATGCTTGCACATAGCATGGGTAGTGTACTCGCCTGTGTGATAGGGGGTACAATAAGGACACAGACAATTCCCGTGTGATCAAAGCTAAGGGAGTGACGCAGGGAAATCAAAGAGAGTAATAGCTACATACAGAAGTAGCCCTTGTGACTCTCCATCAGCCTGGGTTTATTACTGTGGCACAGGGTCGTGATCTGGTATCTAACATGGTCTTCAGGTTGGAGTGTGGGAGTTCTGCAGATGGAAGCTATTCTCGAGTAGGGATCTGAACTGGGGGGGCGGGGGGCTGCTTTAGTTATATAGAATGGGGATTGATTTTATTACATTCTCATAACTCTGACAGCAAGGGCATTACTCCTTAGCCTGAACGTCAGTCTGCATCTGCTTAAGCCGCCGTTGTTGTCGTTGTGCCAAACAAGGTGTAACGCTGTTGAATACAGGAGATGTCTGGCAGCCAGGTTATTATTCTGAAACACACACACGTACACATGCATGCACGCACACACACACACGCGTAACACGTGTGACACACTAGCTGGAAGCAGCCATGCCGGGGTTCAAGCTTTAGTCCCATAGTGCCACCATCAGTACAAATCGGACACATTGCCATAGGATGAGCTACATCTGTATTCCTTACCACTCTTGCCAAATATGAGCCAATGAGCTTGCATGAATGTTTTTTCCTGTCCAACAGAGCCGCCATGGAGCCAAAGAGAACCATACTCTACAGGTTAGCTATACTCACATCCCTGAGCATGTGTGCCAAATATCAAACAGATTAACAGGTATAAATATGTGCCTGTTATAGTACCACCGTGTGGCGAATCTCAAATTTCAGGAGGCTAGGTCTGACGGGGTGAGAGGTGAGACTTTTCAAAATGTTAATCTTCAATTGCTTGTTATAGCGCCACCATGAGGTCAATTGACATGGCATTGCTTGAGAGGGTGTAACCCTTGGCTCTTTACCTTGTAGCAAAGTCTCAACCTTGCAACTCTTACCAATCTGAATTTCTCCTTACGGATGAAGAATAATAACGGCAACAAATACAAAATCGGGTTTCACCCAGCTTCGCTGCTTGAACCCCCAATAAAAGGCTATTCTTTGAACCACAAAACCTTAAGATCAGCAAAAAGTAAAGTACGTCTCCCATCTCCCATTCAAGCTTAACCTTTCCTGACTCTTGCACATCTAAAACACTCCCCCTCTATAGAAATGATGTCTATTTATTTATGTATACCTGTTATTACCGGAGTCACTGATCTAGCACACCGGTCAGGATACCTCCCTCTGGTAAATGACAGGGTGCATCCCGGCACACTCTACACTTAGCTACCCCAAATAGATGAGGTGTGATGCAGTTGTGAGATGGAAAGTATAGCTTTATATGGAGAGAAAGGGAGAAAGAGAGATTTGTGAAGATAAAGTTTGATTGTGTGTGGGAGGTTGAGGTTAGTGTGTGTGCGTGTGTGTGTGTGTTCAACTGAAGACCCGTTAGGGAGGCATAGCTTTTAGCACCATCTGTTGGTGAGAGTGCAGTGGTGGACTTCTTTTTTAAAACTTTTAAAGTTCACTTTGATGTATGCACACACACGTTAAACTGTCAAACAGAGCTCTCCAATCTGAATTTAGTTATCAGGAGAAAGAGAAAATAAATTGTTCGACAGCTCGTCTCTTTTAGGAGAGAAGGAGAGCCTTTTCGAGCCTTGGTGCTCCGGTACCGCTTGCCGTGTGGTAGCAGAGCGAAAAGTCTGACTTGGGTGAGTGGAGTCTGTGAACATTTTTTAGGCCTTCCTCTGACACCGACTAGTTTATAGGTCCTGGATGTCAGGAAGCTTGGCCGCAGTGATGTACTGGGCCATACGCACAACCCTCTGTAGCGCCTTACGGTCAGATGCCGAGTAGTTTCCACACCAGGCGGTGATGCAACCAGTGCTCTCGATGGTACAGCTGTAGAACTTTGAGGATCTGGGGACCCATGCTGAATCTTTTCAGTCTCCTGAGGGGGGAAAGGTGTTGTCGTGCCCTCTTCAAAACTGTCTTGCAGTGTTTGGACCATGATTGTTGGTGATGTGGACACCAAGGAACTTAAAACCCTTGACCTGCTCCACTTCAGTCCCGTGGATGTTAATGGGGGCCTTTTCCGCCAGCCTTTTCCAATTATCCACGATCAGCTCCTTTGTCTTGCTCACATTGAGGGAGAGGTTGTTGTCCTGTCACAACAGGACGAGGTCTCTGACCTGCTCCCTATAAGCTGTCTCATCATTGTCGGTGATCAGGCCTACCACTGTTGTGTCGTCAGCAAACTTAATGATGGTGTTGGAGTCGTGCCTGGCCACGCAGTTGTGGGTGAACAGGGAGTACAGCGGCGACTAAACACGCACCCCTGAGGGGCCCCAATGTTGTGGATCAGCATGGCAGATGTGTTGTTGCCTAACCTTATCACCTGGAGACATCCCGTCACGAAGTCCAGGATCCAGTTGCAGAGGGAGGCGTTTTTGTCCCAAGGTTCTTAGCTTAGTGATGAGCTTTGTGGGCACTATGGTGTTGAACGCTGAGCTGTAGTCAATGAACAGCATTCTCACATAGGTGTTCCTTTTGTCCAGGTGGGAAAGGGCAGTGTGGAGTGCGATTGATATTGTGTCATCTGTGGATCTGTTGGAGCGATATGCGAATTGGAGTGGGTGTAGGGTTTCTGGCATGATGGTGTTGATGTGAGCCATGACCAGCCTTTCAAAGCACTTCATGGCTACCAATGTGAGTGCTACGGGATATGTTATTACAGACTATAAAAGGGAGAGGTTGAAAATGTCAGTGAAGACACTTGCCAGTTGGTCCGCACTTGCATTGATTACTTGTCCTGGTAATCCGTCTGGCCCCGCGGCTTTGTGGATGTTGACCTGTTTAAAGGTCTTGCTCACGTCGGCTATGAATAGTGTGATCACACAGTCGTCCAGAACAGCTGGTGCTTTCATGCATGCTTCAGTGTTGTTTGCTTTGAAGCGAGCATAAAAAGGCATTTAGCTCACCTGCTTGGCTCACGTCACTGGGCAGTTCGCAGCTGGGTTTCTCTTTGTAGTCCGTTGTATTTTTCTAGCCCTGCCACATCTGACGAACATCAGAGCCGGTGTAGTAGGATTCAATCTTATTCCTGTATTGACGCTTTGCTTGTTTAATGATTCATCTGAAGACATAGCGGGATTTCTTATAAGCGTTTGGATTAGGGTCCCGCTCCTTGAAAGCGGCAGCTCTAGCCTTTAGCTCGTGCGGAAGTTGCCTGTAATCCATGGCTTCTGGTTGGGAAATGTATGTACGGTCACTGTGGGGATTACCTCGACAATGCACCTATTTGATTAAGCCGGTTATTGAGGTGGTATACTCTTCATGTGAATGAGGACCCAAAAGCGAATTAATGTAAACAGAGCTTCTTTAATAACAAAAGAAACGTAGGCTCAGATGGACCGGCAGATTCCGACAGGACAGGACAAGGTTAGATGAACAGGCATGACGATAGTCTGGTTCAGGCATGAATAACACAAACAAGAATCCGACAAAGACAGAAACAAAAACAGAGAGAGATATAGAGGACTAATCAGAGGGAAAAAGGGAACAGGTGGGAAAAGGGGTGACGAGGTAGTTAGGAGGAGACAAGGAACAGCTGGGGGAAAGAGGGGGAGAAAAGGTAACCTAATAACGACCAGCAGAGGGAGACAGGGTGAAGGGAAAGGACAGAAACAAGACACAACATGACACTACATGACACTTCAATGTCATTGGATGAATCCCGGAACATATTCCAGTCTGTGCTAGCATAACAGTCCTACAGCGTAGCATCTGCATCATCTGACCACCTCCATATTGAGCGAGTCACTGGTACTTCCTGCTTTAGTTTTTACTTGTAAGCAGGAATCAGGAGTATAGAATTATGGCCAGATTTGCCAAATGGAGGGCGAGGGAGAGCTATGTATGCTTCTTTGTGTGTGGAGTAAAGGTGGTCTAGAGTTTTTTTCCCTCTGGTTGCACATGTGACATGCTGGTAGAAATAAGGTCAAATGGATTTAAGTTTGCCTGCATAAAAGTCCCTGGCCACTAGGAACACCGCTTCTGGATTAGCATTTACTTGTTTGAGTACCGTCTTAGTGCCAGCATCGGTTTGTTGTGGTAAATAAAAGGCTTTGAATAATATAGATGAGAAATCTCTTGAAAGATAGTGTGGTCTACAGCTTATCATGAGGAATTCTACCTCAGGTGTGCAATACCTCGAGACTTCTTTAATATTAGACATTGCGCAGCAGCAGTTATTGACAAATCGACACACAACCCCTCTCCTCGTCTTACCCCCAAAAATATTTTTCCAGTTCGAGGTGAGTAATCACTGATGTCCAGAAGCTCTTTTTGGTCATAAGAGACAGTAGTAGCAACATTATGTACAAAATGAGTTAAACAATACGAGAAAAAAATTGCACAGTTGGTTAGGAGCCCGTAAAACGGCAGCCATCCCCTCCGGCTCCATTATTCTATTTCTATGATTCCAACAGTTCACCCAAATGTTTTTTGATCTACAATTAGTGTACAACACATTAAGAACACCTTGCACATGCGCAGTAGCACCGAGACTGCCACACATCTCCCAAGACTGTCGCGCAGAAATATTAGCCCACAGAGTGAAGCGCGAGATTGACCTTCGCTCAACTTTCTAGAGCAGTGGTAACGAACCGGTTGTTCGCGATCGACTGGTCGATCTCAAGGGCATTCCTGGTCGATCGCCAAACATTTATGTAAAAAACCCAGTGTTAAAGCCATTTTTTTGTTTCATTCTTGGGCTGTTGGTGGTAGATGCACCCGATTCAGCTGCCCTGCACCAGATAGGCAAACTTTTGCCATTTTGATCCATTTCATGTGTCTGAAGGTACAAACTCTGCCTTCCCGGAGGGTCCAGAGAGCAAATTAAGTGCACAATAGGCCTACTACTAGCCAATCGAATAACAATGTCTGCAGTAGCGTAGCAGGGATAAAAGCTACAGCAAAGTTGATACTGTGAGATTTCAAAACATGTAAAACAATGACTAGAGACTGTTAAATGAACACAGCAAAGATATGCTGTTTTTATGAATGAGTTCATGTTTAAATTCTTAGTCAGCAATGTCAATACTTTGTGTTCAAAACTTTTGTCAGCCATAAAATGCACTTTCTTCCTATTTCCACCCAGTGGTGGAGCACTGCAGCAGTAATGAATGAGTAGGAAAGTGTATCTATAGGCTTGCGTTGTTATTATTATTCTTATTTTTTAATATCAATAAATATTTAACTTTCTCTGTTCATAGGAGAATCAACATGAAATTGAGCATGAAGCAGAAATAATGCAATGTAACACGAGTTTCGGCATCATCTGGAAGACAGTGTCCATTTTTGGTAAGGGAGAGTGGTGGGATGTTGAGAGGCGGACCCTTAGTCTGCTGCTCTCTCCCTCAGCTGGGATTGATCATCAGATGCAGGCACCATCAGCCCATTAAATTACAAAAACACATTTATCAAAATGTATGTTCACTCAGCTGTGCTTCACAAGTAATAAAACAACATATCTATTACCGGTGTGATCATACACCCTGACTCAAATTTGTTAATGTAATTTTGCATTGGCAGGGCAATTCAAGCAAAGCCAATATGCAGTGATAATGTCAAATTGGGCCTATAACTTACTGCACAAACCTCATTGCTACAGTACTGTTTTTAATTGGTTAATGTTGCATAGGCTTATATTATCAAAAAAATCTGAGTGGAAATCTCGGCTTGCATTTTTACTCAAATTGATTATGACTCAGAAAAAGGTTGGTGACCACTGTTCTAGAGTTTTCCCTGTTAACACTATCACACTAACACTAAGCTTTACCGTGGCAATTGTGATTCAATCAATGCAATATTATCCACTTTTAATGCAACATACCGAAACAAAATGTTGTTGTAGGCAGAACACATTGGAGTAGGGTTCTATTGCATTAACATGCACTACTCAGCGAGTACTCTACACAGACTGGTATGGCATAAACAATCAGAGCTGCCGTAGGCCTATATTCAAATAGACCATTGCCATATATACAAATACCTGGGTGTCTGGTTAGACTGTAAACTCTCCTTCCAGACTCACATTAAGCATCTCCAATCCAAAATTAAATCTAGAATCGGCTTCCTATACAGTGGGGCAAAAAAGTATTTAGTCAGCCACCAATTGTGCAAGTTCTCCCACTTAAAAAGATGAGAGAGGCCTGTAATTTTCATCATAGGTACACTTCAACTATGACAGACAAAATGAAAAAAAAATCCAGAAAATCATAATTTATTTGCAAATTATGGTGGAAAATAAGTATTTGGTCACCTACAAACAAGCAAGATTTCTGGCTCTCACAGACCTGTAACTTCTTCTTTAAGAGGCTCCTCTGTCCTCCACTCGTTACCTGTATTAATGGCACCTGTTTGAACTTGTTATCAGTATAAAAGACACCTGTCCACAACCTCAAACAGTCACACTCCAAACTCCACTATGAACAAGACCAAAGAGCTGTCAAAGGACACCAGAAACACAATTGTAGACCTGCACCAGGCTGGGAAGACTGAATCTGCAATAGGTAAGCAGCTTGGTTTGAAGAAATCAACTGTGGGAGCAATTATTAGGAAATGGAAGACATACAAGACCACTGATAATCTCCCTCGATCTGGGGCTCCACGCAAGATCTCACCCCATTGGGTCAAAATTATCACAAGAACGGTGAGCAAAAATCCAAGAACCACACGGGGGGACCTAGTGAATGACCTGCAGAGAGCTGGGACCAAAGTAACAAAGCCTACCATCAGTAACACACTACGCCACCAGGGACTCAAAATCCTGCAGTGCCAGACGTGTCCCTCTTCGATATAGGGGGCGCTCTTTTAATTTTTGGATAAAAAAAACGTTCCCGTTTTAAACAAGATATTTTGTCACGAAAAGATGCTCGACTATGCATATACAGTGCCTTGAGAAAGTATTCGGCCCCCTTGAACTTTGCGAGCTTTTGCCACATTTCAGGCTTCAAACATAAAGATATAAAACTGTATTTTTTTGTGAAGAATCAACAACAAGTGGGACACAATCATGAAGTGGAACGACATTTATTGGATATTTCAAACTTTTTTAACAAATCAAAAACTGAAAAAATGGGCGTGCAAAATTATTCAGCCCCTTTACTTTCAGTGCAGCAAACTCTCTCCAGAAGTTCAGTGAGGATTTCTGAATGATCCAATGTTGACCTAAATGACTAATGATGATAAATACAATCCACCTGTGTGTAATCAAGTCTCCGTATAAATGCACCTGCACTGTGATAGTCTCAGAGGTCCGTTAAAAGCGCAGAGAGCATCATGAAGAACAAGGAACACACCAGGCAGGTCCGAGATACTGTTGTGAAGAAGTTTAAAGCCGGATTTGGATACAAAAAGATTTCCCAAGCTTTAAACATCCCAAGGAGCACTGTGCAAGCGATAATATTGAAATGGAAGGAGTATCAGACCACTGCAAATCTACCAAGACCTGGCCGTCCCTCTAAACTTTCAGCTCATACAAGTAGAAGACTGATCAGAGATGCAGCCAAGAGGCCCATGATCACTCTGGATGAACTGCAGAGATCTACAGCTGAGGTGGGAGACTCTGTCCATAGGACAACAATCAGTCGTATATTGCACAAATCTGGCCTTTATGGAAGAGTGGCAAGAAGAAAGCCATTTCTTAAAGATATCCATAAAAAGTGTCGTTTAAAGTTTGCCACAAGCCACCTGGGAGACACACCAAACATGTGGAAGAAGGTGCTCTGGTCAGATGAAAACAAAATTGAACTTTTTGGCAACAATGCAAAACGTTATGTTTGGCGTAAAAGCAACACAGCTCATCACCCTGACCACACCATCCCCACTGTCAAACATGGTGGTGGCAGCATCATGATTTGGGTCTGCTTTTCTTCAGCAGGGACAGGGAAGACGGTTCAAATTGATGGGAAGATGGATGGAGCCAAATACAGGACCATTCTGGAAGAAAACCTGATTGAGTCTGCAAAAGACCTGAGACTGGGACGGAGATTTGTCTTCCAACAAGACAATGATCCAAAACATAAAGCAAAATCTACAATGGAATGGTTCAAAAATAAACATATCCAGGTGTTAGAATGGCCAAGTCAAAGTCCAGACCTGAATCCAATCGAGAATCTGTGGAAAGAACTGAAAAATGCTGTTCACAAATGCTCTCCATCCAACCTCACTGAGCTCGAGCTCAGTCTCTCAGTCTTATTTCAGTCTCTCGATGTGCAAAACTGATACATACCCCAAGCGACTTACAGCTGTAATCGCAGCAAAAGGTGGCGCTACAAAGTATTAACTTAAGGGGGCTGAATAATTTTGCACGCCCAATTTTTCAGTTTTTGATTTGTTAAAAAAGTTTGAAATATCCAATAAATGTCGTTCCACTTCATGATTGTGTCCCACTTGTTGTTGATTCTTCACAAAAAAATACAGTTTTATATCTTTATGTTTGAAGCCTGAAATGTGGCAAAAGGTTGCAAAGTTCAAGGGGGCCGAATACTTTTGCAAGGCACTGTAATTGACAGCTTTGGAAAGAAAACACTCTGACGTTTCCAAAACTGCAAAGATATTATCTGTGAGTGCCACAGAACTGATGCTACAGGCGAAACCAAGATGAAATTTCAAACAGGAAATGCCCCAGATTTTGAAGGCGCTGTGTTCCAATGTCTCCTTATATGGCTGTGAATGCGCCAGGAATGAGCTTACACTTTCTGTCGTTTCCCCAAGGTGTCTGCAGCATTGTGACGTATTAGTAGTCATATCATTGGAAGATTGACCATTTTACACTACATCTACCAGGTGCTCGCTTGGTGTCCTCCGTCGCAATTATTGCGTAATCTCCAGCTGCGTGTATTTTTCCATTTGCTTCAGAGGAGAAACCCAACTGCCACAAATGATTTATCATTGAATAGATATGTGAAAAACACCTTGAGGATTGATTCTAAACAACGTTTGCCATGTTTCTGTCGATATTATGGAGTTAATTTGGAAAAAAGTTTGCCGTTGTAATGACTGAATTTTCGTTTTTTTGTCTTACCAAACGTGATGAACAAAACGGAGCGATTTCTCCTACACAAATAATATTTTTGGAAAAACTGAACATTTGCTATCTAACTGAGAGTCTCCTCATTGAAAACATCCGAAGTTCTTCAAAGGTAAATTATTTTATTTGAATGCTTTTCTTGTTTTTGTGAAAATGTTGCCTGCTGAATGCTAGGCTTAATGCTATGCTAGCTATCAATACTCTTACACAAATGCTTTAACAAAAGGCTAAGCTTGTGAGTCAATATATTTATTTCATTTTATTTGCGATTTTCATGAATAGTTAAAGTTGCGTTATGGTAATGAGCTTGAGGCTATGATTACGCTCCCGGATACGGGATTGCTCGACGCAAGAAGTTAAGCCAGTACATGTCCAGGCCTGTCTGAAGTTTGCTAGAGAGCATTTGGATGATCCAGAAGAAGATTGAGAGATTGTCATGTGGTCAGATGAAACCAAAATATAACTTTTTGGTAAAAACTCAACTCGTTGTGTTTGGAGGACAAAGAATGCTGAGTTGCATGCAAAGAACACCATACCTACTGTGAAGCATGGGGGTGGAAACATCATGCTTTGGGGCAAAGGGACCAGGAAAACTGATCCGTGTAAAGGAAAGAATGAATGGGGCCATGTATCGTGAGATTGAGTGAAAACCTCCTTCCATCAGCAAGGGCATTGAAGATGAAACGTGGCTGGGTCTTTCAGCATGACAATGATCCCAAACACACCGCCCGGGCAACGAAGGAGTGGCTTCGTAAGAAGCATTTCAAGGTCCTGGAGTGGCCTAGCCAGTCTCCAGATCTCAACCCCATACAAAATCTTTGGAGGGAGTTGAAAGTCCGTGTTACCCAGCAACAGCCCCAAAACATCACTGCTCTAGAGGAGATCTGCATGGAGGAATGGGCCAAAATACCAGCAACAGTGTGTGAAAACCTTGTGAAGACTTACAGAAAACATTTGACCTCTGTCATTGCCAACAATGGGTATATAACAAAGTATTGAGATAAACTTTTGTTATTGACCAAATACTTATTTTCCACAATAATTTGCAAATAAATTGATAAAAAAATCCTACAATGTGATTTTCTGGATTCTTTTTCTAATTTTGTCTGTCATAGTTGAAGTGTACCTATGATGAAAATTACAGGCCTCTCTCATCTTTTTAAGTGGGAGAACTTGAACAATTGGTGGCTGACTAAATACTTTTTTTGCCCCACTGTATCGCAACAAAGCATCCTTCACTCATGCTGCCAAACATACCCTCGTAAAACTGACCATCCTACCGATCCTCGACTTCGGTGATGTCATCTATAAAATAGCCTCCAACACTCTACTCAACAAACTGGATGCAGTCTATCACAGTGCCATCCGTTTTGTCACCAAAGCCCCATACACTACCCACCATTGCGACCTGTACGCTCTCGTTGGTTGGCCCTCGCTTCATACTTGTCGCCAAACCCACTGGCTACAGGTTATCTACAAGTCTCTGCTAGGTAAAGCCCTGCCTTATCTCAGCTCACTGGTCACCATAGCAGCACCCACTCGTAGCACGTGCTCCAACAGATATATCTCACTGGTCGTCTTTCCTTCCAGTTCTCTGCTGCCCATGACTGGAACGAATTGCAAAAATCTCTGAAGCTGGAGACTCACATCTCCCTCACTAGCTTTAAGCACCAGCTGTCAGAGCAGTTTACAGATCACTGCACCTGTACTTAGCCTATCTGTAAACAGCCCATCTATCCACCTACCTCATCCCCATACTGGTATTTATTTATTTATTTAGCTCCTTTGCACCCCAGTATCTCTACCTGCACATTCATCTTCTGCTGATCTACCATTCCAGTGTTTAATTGCTATATTGTAATTACTTCTCCACCATGGCCTATTTATTTCCTTAACTTACCTCATTTGCACTCACTGTTTATAGACTTTTTGTTTTCTTTTGTTCTATTGTATTATTGACTCTATGTTTTGTTTATTCCATGTGTAACTCTGTGTTGTTGTATGTGTCGAATTGCTACGCTTTATCTTGGCCAGGTCGCAGTTGCAAATGAGAACGTGTTCTCAACTAGCCTACCTGGTTAAATAAATGTGATAAAAAAAAAATAAAAAAAAAAAAAAATAAAAAAATATATATATATATATATATGGATATGGGCCCTTTACTTTGAACTGGACTGTGTTGACAGCATGAGAGGTTGTTAGTAGAGGCACTTGTTTTGAGATCAAAGCGAGAGCGGCATGTAGCCACGTTTGCACATTTTGTTCATATCGTTTGCTAGTTAGTTATTACCCCAGTTTTAGATCATGTGTAGTCAGTAGTAGGGGTGTGATTGCTTCCTACAAGAGCACAAAACGTATACATTTCTTTGAAAAGCGGGTCAAGCAAAGAGCTTTTTTTTGTCTTCAAGGGGCTGTCACGACTTCCGCCGGAGTCGATCCCTCTCCTTGTTCGAGCGGCGTTCGGGGGTCGACGTCACCGGCCTTCTAGCCATCACCGATCCACTTTCGTTGTGTCTTTGTTTTGTTACACACCTAGTTTCAATTCCCCCATTACATGTTCCTTATTTAACCCTCTGGTTTCCCCCATGTTTGTGTGCGTGTTTGTTTTTTGTAAATACCTTGTCCATGCATCTCAGCTCTGCTGTGCCTGACTCCTTTCACCAGTTACCCACAGCCTTGACAGGGGCAGTGTTTGTAATTTGATACAGGCTCGAATAAGCTAAGTAACCAATAGGCAGAGGGTAGCATACAGTGGCTTGCAAAAGTATTCACCCCCTTGGCACTTTTCCTATTTTGTTAACTTACAACCTGTAATTAAAATAGATTTGGGCGGGGGGGGGGGGGGGGGGGTTGTATAATTAGATTTACACAATATTCAAACCACTGAAGATATAAGAAATAAGACAAAAAAATAATTTAAAAAAATCAATACTTAGAGCCACCTTTTGCAGCAATTACAGCTGCAAGTCTCTTGGGGTATGTCTCTATAAGCTTGGCACATTCTAGCCACTGGGATTTTTGCCAATTCTTCAAGGCAAAACTGCTCCAGCTCCTTCAAGTTAGATTGGTTCCACTGGTGTACTGCAATCTTTAAGACATACCACAGATTCTCAATTGGATTGAGTTCTGGGCTTTGACTAGGCCATTCCAAGACATTTAAATGTTTCCCCTTAAACCACTCAAGTGTTGCGTTAACAGTATGCTTAGAGTCATTGCCCTGCTGGAAGGTGAACCTTCATCCCAGTCTCAAATCTCTGAAAGACTGAAACAGGTTTCCCTCAAGAATTTCCCTGTATTAAGCTCCATCCATCATTCCTTCAATTCTGACCAGTTTCCCAGTCCCTGACGATGAAAAACAGCATGGTAGTGGCAGCATCATGCTGTGGGGATGTCTTTCGGGGTGATCTCAGGGTGATGAGAGGTGTTGGGTATGCACAGACATAGCGTTTTCCTTAATGGCCAAAAAGCTCAATTTTAGTCTCATCTGACCAGAGTACCTTCTTCCACATGTTTGGGGAGTCTCCCACATGCCTTTTGGCGAACACCAAACGTGTTTGCTTATTTTTTTCTTTAAGTAATGGCTTTTTTCTGGTCACTCTTCTGTAAAGCCCAGCTCTGTGGAGTGTATAACTTAAAGTGGTCCTATCTCCGCTGTGGAGCTTTGCAGCTCCTTCAGGGTTATCTTTGGTCTCTTTGTTGCCTCTCTGATTAAAGCCCTCCTTGCCTGGTCCGTGAGTTTTGGTGGGCGGCCCTCTCTTGGCAGGTTTGTTGTGGTGCCATATTCTTTCAATTTTTTAATAATGGATTCAATGGTGCTCTGTGGGATGTTCAAAGTTTCTGATATTTTTATAACTCAACCCTGATCTGTACTTCTCCACAACTTTGTCCCTGACCTGTTCGGAGAGCTCCTTGGTCTTCATAGTGCCGCTTGCTTGGTGGTGCCCCTTGCTGAGTCGTGTTGCAGACCCTGGGGCCTTTCAGAACATGTGTATACTGTATATATTGAGATCATGAGACACTTAAATAAAGTCTGCCTGTGTGCAATCTAACTAATTATGTGACTTCTGAAGGTAATTGGTTGCACCAGATCTTATTTAGGGGCTTCATAGCAAAGGGGATGAATACATATTTTTGGGGAATTTCTTGAAACAAGTAATGTTTTTCATCTCACTTCACCAATTTTAACTAATTTGTCCATTACATGAAATCCAAATAAAAATCAATTTCAATTACAGGTTGTAATGCAACAAAATAGGAAAAACACCAAGGGGGATGAATACTTTTGCAAGACACTGTAATTTGTCTGATTCTCTGTATTAATGGTATGGGAATAATAATGCATTGTACTTTGCAAAGTGGTGTCTTGCAACATTTTCAGTCATCTAATGTCATGCCCTGCATGTTTTTTTTCTTCCTAGGTCTACATTGAACACCACACATTGGCTGCTACTGTAGGTTGAATGATGAAACAGCTTTTTCCATGTTTAAATGTTATGGGATGCATTTTATCCATTGTTTTTGATGGTAGGCCTGCATTTTAATCAAATAGCCACAGAGCCTACATAGCCACTATTAAAACTAACTTAAAGCGGATACAGCCTCAGTGTTCACAGAGAACGCACACTGAAAGTTGCACAGAATGTTCACGATGTTCAAGTTTGCGCTCAGCAGACTTGAAATTTGCTCAGTGTCAGAAAAAATTTGAGGGAACATTTGTTGCACTCCCCCCCTCCTCAATTTGTCAGGGCATGGACTCTACAAGCGTTCCACAGGGATGCTGGCCCACGTTGACTCCAATTCTTCCCAGAGTTGTGTCAAGTTGGCTGGATGTTCTTTCACCACACACAAAGCGATCCTCCCCCTAGATATTAACAAATACGAATTATCAGAATATAATTACCCATCTTAAAAACACAAACGCACAACGTTTATTAAAAGGGACAGGAGACATGGACACGTTATCAGATATTGCAGCTCATTAAACGTGATATTGTGCGTTGTGTGTGTGCGCGGTAGTGCCTGTCTGCATGCGGCGTGTGTCTGTGAGTGCGTGTGCATGTACAGCTGTGTTTCTAAGGGAATACGTGGCACACATACATGCCATGTCACACCCCGTAATTATAGTACATCTGCTCAGCACATACAGCGGGAAGGCAAGAGGAGAGGGAGCGACGGAGGCATTTTAGAGAGTGAAAGGGAACTAAATTTAAAGAGCATTAGGGAGGGGAAAAACAGAGGAAGAGACAATGAGGGAGAAAAAGGAATGGGGAAGGAATGAAAGTGGGAGAGAAATAGACGGATGGAACCAGATGGAAGACAGAGGTGAACTGTGCTGTATGCAGGCCTGTGATATTCATTATGGGCCGACACCCACACAACTCATCAGGAACAACTACCACATAAACCCATCAACTCCTATTAGCTCTAATGACATGTTATCAACACACACACACAAACACACACACACACACACACACACACACACACGTATCAGAAAGAGAGAAAAAACAACAACTTCAAAACTCAAAATAAATCAACTCAAATTCTCACGTTTGCAGCCCAAATGCCAGTCAGTGTGTGTATGCTAACAAGCACGAATACACTTCAACAAACCACGAATACACAAATATCAACACGTGCAGTACACCCACACACAATCAATAGGTGAGTATAGCAACCTGTGACGTCACTTACCACAGTAGCAATTAAACACCAAAGGAGAGAAAGGATGCCTACTGCGAGAGATGTGCACACACGCACACATTTCCATAATATATCTTCTAATCATGCACATTTATAATGAGAACATTAACCATCTCTTCCCTTCCTCCCGCACACACACCCCTGCCATCTTGAAATGCACTATAGACTAAGCCCATGGCACAAACACACACAGAGGGGCGGCAGGTAGCCTCGTGGTTCGAGCGTTGGACGATCGAGGTCGAATCCCCATGCTGACAAGGTAAAAACCTGTCCTTCTGCCCCTGACCAAGGCAGTTTAACCCACCGTCCCTAGGCCGTCATTGAAAATAAGAATTTGTTCTTAACTGACTTGCCCAGTTAAATAAAAGGTAACATACTACAATAAAAGAGAGAGGACTAAAGCTTCCTCCATACTCTCTTCCATTTCTTGTTTGTGCTCAAGTCTTTTTCAGTCTTTTTTTCAGCTCCCTCTCCCTCTTTGGTGAGTACAGGTGTGGGGTCATGTCTCTGTGTTGCAATGTGAGCGGCTGGTGGTCATAACAAGACCGGGCTTATAGTGGTCAGACCGTCGCAGATGGACACACACACACACTGTATGCGCACACACACACACAGACACACACAGACACACACACACACACACACACACACACACACACACACACACACACACACACACACACACACACACACACACACACACACACACACACACACACACACACACACACACACACACACACACACACACACACACCAAGGGCTTGGTCCAGTGAGTCCCTTCTGGACCAGACCATCTGGGGTCACTACTGCAGATCTGGGATGGCAGAAAGCTTTTTTTCTATAAAATAAGATTACTACTGTCAGCTCTGGACAGAAAACAAGGTCAAGCCTGGACAATGGTACAGATCACTGTACACTGCAGTGTGTGTTCTACTTCCAAACTATTCTCATAATGCCATCTTCTGATCATTCCACCTACATACAACATCTGACCCACAACATCCAATAAAGTTAAATAAAGTTGCCTGGTTTACGTGTGTATTTATGTGTTATTTTGAAATCATATGAAGTTGTTCATCTTGTATATGTCAGAAGTGCATGTGCAAAGAGAGATGTACTGTAGCTATAGGCTAATAACCCTTGAGATGTGTTTAACCTTGTCTCTGTAGCTCATATGTCTTTCTATATCCCTCCCACCCTCTCTCCCTCGCGTCCCCCTCTCCACCAACTTCCTTCCTCCCTGCTTCTTCCTCCCACCTCCTCCCTCCCGCTCTCTATATCAAGCCAGAGGCTAAATGTGGAAGCTCTATATTATTTATCACATAACCAACTATGACCTATAGACATTATTTAATTGCTGTTCCTTTTCAAGATGCTATTCTAAGAGCTTTTTGGACATTCACAGATGAGACCATACATTTGGGGGCATTGGACCCATGACTTTTTTCCGAAAAGCAGTTTGGCAAAAAATTATTTCCTAGCCTACATATCAGAATGAAAGCAAATGGTTTTCAAACCCAGAGGCCCAACAGGCTGATACTTTCTGGAACGCCTCGCGAAACAGTTTGGCAAGTCAATGGGAGAAGTAAAAATGTCATAAAGCCATCCTAGAAAATCGAAAGGCAAAACCTAGATTTGATCTGTCTTAAGTATCTGCAACTGTCATTACTACAACCTCGTGAAAGTGACATTATGAATTAGTGAATTGTTTGCCTATCAAAGGAGTGGCTTTGATTTGACTGTCTGCACATGCACAATTCGGCGCAAAACGACCGTTAGACCAGATGACATGTTCCTGCGTATGAGCTTAACTAGCAAACTTTGCCATGACCTACAAGTAGGATCAGTGATTTCTACTGGAGAAGCAGTGTCTAGGCCTCTTAAGTTAAATTATCTTTGATAAAAGCTCTGATTCCTCAGTTACCATGTCAACAGCAGCAGAGCTAGGATTCTGGTCTGTTGCATGCCTATAATTCCGTTTTAAAGAGGCATTAAACAATTTGAGTTTATGGACTGTAACCTACAGTACATTCGGACCCCTTGACTTTTTCCACATTGTTACATTATAGCCTTGCTCTAAAATGGATCAAATTATTTATTTTCCTCATCAATCTACACACAATACCCCATATTGACAAAGCGTAAACCGGTTGACAATTTAGCTAATGTATTTTAAATAAAAACAGATACCTTATTTACATAAGTATTCAGACCCTTTGCTATGAGACTCGAAATTGAGCTCTGGGGCATCCTGTTTCCATTGATCATCCTTGAGATGTTCTACAACTTGATTGGAGTCCACCTGTAGTAAATTCAATTGATTGGACATGATTTGGTTATTTAAGGTCCCCAAGAACACAGTGGCCTCCATTAATCTTAAATGGAAGAAGTTTGGAAGCGTCAAGACTCCTAGAGCTGGCTGCCCGGCCAAACTGGGCAATCAGGGAAAAAGGGCCCTGGTCAGGGAGGTGACCAAGTGCCCAATGGTAATTCTGACAGAGCTCTAGAGTTCCTCTGTGGAGATGGGAGAACCTTCCAGAAGGACAACCATCTCTGCAGCATTCCACCTATCAGGTCTTTATGGTAGAGGGCCAGACTGAAGCCAAAAGGCACCTAAAGACTCTCAGACTATGAGGAACAAGATTCTCTGGTCTGATGAAACCAAGATTGAACTCTTTGGCCTGAATGACAAGTCTGGGGGAAACCTGGTGCCAAGGTTCACTTTCCAACAGGACAACAACTCTAAGAACACAGCCAAGACAACACAGGAGTGGTTTCAGGACAAGTCTATGAATGTCCTTGAGTGTCCCAGCCAGAGCCCCGACTTGAACCCGATCGAACATCTCTGGAGAGACCTGAAAATAACTGTGCAGCAACGCTCCCCATCCTACCTGACAGACCTTGAGAAGATCTGCAGAGAAGAATGGGAACTCCCCAAATACAGCTGTGCCCAGCTTCTAGCGTCACACCCAAGAAGACTTGAGGCTGTAAATCGCTGCCAAAGGTGCTTCAACAAAGTACTGTGTAAAGGCTATAAATACTTATGTAAATGTAAAAAAATATATATAAATTAGCAAAAACCTGTTTTTGCTTTGTCATTATGGGGTATTGTGTGTAGATTGATGAGGAATAAAAACAATTGTACACATTTTAGAATAAGGCTATAACCTAACAAAATGTGAAAAAAGTCAAGGGGTCTGAATACTTTCCCAAAGGCTGTTGTCTATATGCCTGTTTTTGCCAGCACTTAGAGTGGGGTTTGAGACTCCAATAGAAGTGCCTGTCATCGAAAAGTGGGCTTGATAGAAGTGCTGTCACCTCAAATGTGGAGTTCACTTAAGCCTTGTGCCCTTAGAACGGACTCTCTAAGACAGCGGTTCACAAACTTCAGCTATTTCAGCCCTGTCCAGTGTCCCCTTAAAAGTCTGGGTTCTTTCCAGCATTGTGCTCTTACAAGAGGATACATGCTAGTACTGTAGATGCAATAGACTTCCAGTCATTGTGCTAACGCTAGTTAGCATTGGCTCGCTAACCTACCTCTAAATTACTGTATACTTGATGCAGAGACATAAAAATTGTATGCATATTTCATAAAAGGGCTTTATTGCCAAAATCCCGAAGTTTTCCTTTAAAAGTAGCTCAGGCGGTTCTGGGCATAAATAATTGAGACAGACAACTCCCCTAATCCACGGTGGCACCTTAAAATGGTGGTTTCTTTCAATCTTGTGCCATTACAATAAGAACCCAGTGTGGGACAGTAACTCCCAATTACCCCTAAAGCCCAGACCAAATAAGACACTTTGTTTATGCTTAGAATTGAGACCATGACTTCAGAATGGGACGGACACAGAGAATGAGTCTGGAACTACCTGTCTGTTTTAAGGATCAACAGTGTCCTGGCAACAAGCAGAGAGGTAAAATGCTGCTCAGGGTTAAGCGACCAACACAGCAGGGGAAAGGACAGCAGCAGTCTGGGAGTGATGCATATCAAGGAACAGCTAGACCAAAGGCCAAATTGGACCAATTTTGCCAAACAGGCTGGGTGACTCAGCAAGGAACAAAGAGATGGAAAGGTGGTCTACCTAAATAGCAGAGAATGACTCACAGGGCAAGCCTAGTGTGTGTGTGTGTGTGTGTGTGTGTGTGTGTGTGTGTGTGTGTGTGTGTGTGTGTGTGTGTGTGTGTGTGTGTGTGTGTGTGTGTGTGTGTGTGTGTGTGTGTGTTCACGAGCCTGTGCACGTGCCTGTGTGCGAGTGTGATGATGGTTCGGACACAACTACACTGCAAAACGAGAAAACACACACACGCACACACACACACTATGCCTGACACAGAATCAAAACTAGACTAGATAACAGAACCAGCTGCACACTAATGGACCCATCAGTTTTGGAACATCTTTTTTTTATGGTTTTAAATGGTTACTTGGAGGCATTTAAAAACATTAAAAACAGAGTGGGGGCAGCAGGGCAGACTTGTTCCTCTCATGGACAATGAGTTCAGCCACTCAGTTTAATGTCAGTTATTAATAGACACTGGGACAGCCCTCTGGACCGACGCAAATGCTTGTAGAGTTTATTTTATTTCCGCTCTCTCAAAGGTTTTTTGTTCCGCGACAGGTTGTTGTGCAACATCACTTCATTTTTTTGAAACTTTCCATTGCTCGTTGTACAGTCAGAGTTCCAGGAATGAAAAGGGGCTAATTTGCTACAAAAAAAACAAAGACCATTAAAAAAGAACAGTGTCAAGAATGGATGGCACTTACAAACAATATCTATATACTCACACTATAGGCTCTCGAATATAGATACAGGCACTCAGACCAGGGCCTTTGAATTATAGGCCTGACAAAGGCTATGACATAAAACCATTATTAGATTACATAATCTGATATTTTCAAATGCTGTCATCGTTCAAATATAGGTTAATCGACCTTTACCAGGGTTATCTGGGAACCTTACATAATCCAACACAACAGGCAAAGCTACAATGAGAAACCCTACAAATAGAAAATGCACCAGCTGATACCTAATGAGGTCAACATAATGAGAATGGGACTGCAATATAACACGTGTCTTAACCAGAGGGAGCTGGTGGGAAGAGCTATAGGAGGATGGGCTCATTGTCATGGCTGGGGGTAAATGGAGCGGAGTCAAACACAAACAGTCCGTTCCATTAATTCCATTGCAGGCACTACAGTGAGTCCATCCTATAACTCACCTCACCAGCCTCCTCTGGTCAGTACAACTTTTGACAACTGACTTAATGGGGTTGGCTTGCTGCAGCATTGTTTAACCTTGCCTGGTATCCTTAGGGTGGACAATCTGACCACTATTGGACAATTCATACCCCTTTCAGGAAAGTTTTACCTCTTTTAGTTTCAATTGAATGTCCAGCCCTGAATGTAGCTTTAAATGTGTCTGCATCCCACCGAGATATTACATAGAGCTCGGGGAACACTGTGGTAAGAAGGCATACTCCTAACATAAGTTGTAATGACCCTTTCTGTACTTTTGTCTCCAACTCTGTGACTTCACTGTGCCTGTGCCAAAATTAAACCCAGTGTGTGTGGCATGTGTGGTATTCATGATGACGGACCTCCCCCGGACTCCCCCGGCCCATCCCGCTAATGTGCCATCATCACTGTTGATTAAAATGCCCGACTCAGGGGGCTGAGGAACTGAGACACACTGAGGGGATGAATCACACTGGAGCTGTGGTCGGGGACCCACTGGTGTATCACTCACAGCTAATACCAGCTGGGCCTGTGCCTTGCTCAAACACCGTTTTGGTTAACTGAAGGGCGATAACAAAATGTTAATGGCCTTGGGTTAGTCACAAGATAAGAACATTAAGGAATTACATATATGTAGGCAAAATTGACTGCTAGCAGGCTGTGAACAATCAGGCATAGAATAGCTTAAAACCACCTAAAGAACACCATCTGACCACATAAGCCTCAACACAAAGGGGGGTGGATACCTAGTCAGTTGTTCAACTGACTGCATTCAACTGAAATGTGTCTTCTGCATTTAACCCAACCCCTCAATCAGAGAGGTGGGGGGGGGGAGCTGCCATAATCAACATCCACGGCTTCGGCGCCCAGGGAACAGTGGGTTAACTGCCTTGCTCAGGGGCAGAACGACAGATTTTTACCTTGTTAATTCTGGGATCCAATCTAGCAACCTTTCGGTTACTGGCCCAACACTAATCACTAGGCTACCTCCCACCCCCAAAGAGGAGGGGTTAACCATCAGAACACAATCAAATCAGGTGGGGAGGTTTTAGTACAAGAGAGTTTGTTCTGAATAACTTCCCTGGGTACATACAGGTTAAATACATGTATTCCGACAGCAATGAATCCTCTGAATTGTAAATGCTCTGCATCTACTACGCTGAGCATTTCCTTCACAAGACAACACACACACACAAACCACCTGCCCATATCAGCACAGGCCGACTACCATAGCTCAGACATTACTTTTCAAATTACAGGGCATCAGAAACACGGCGGAATCAAGTTATTTCCCAGAATGAACAAATATCATCCACCGCGCTGGTTAAATAAACCCACACACACTGTGAGAAGGAGGCAGGGAGTGAAGGCAGGATGCTGGGAGAGGGAGAAAGGGATGGAACACCTTAATTGGGGAGGATGGGCTCATATTAATGGTTGGAACAGAGTAAATGGAATGGTATCAAACACATGGTTTAAATGTGTTTGATACCATTCCATTCACTCCATCCCAACCATTATTATGATCAGTCCTCCCCACCCACTGGGGACCCAGGCCCAGCCAATCAGATTGAGCAACACGGGCTAGCTCAGCAGAAGCTAGCCCACACCAAGCCAATGTCAGCCCAAGACTGGCTAGCCCAACACAGGATAGCCCACACCAATCCCACATCAGCCCAACATGGGCTAGCCCACACCACCCCAACATGGTCCAGCCCACACCAAGCCCAACACAGGCTAGCCCACACAAAGCCCAGCTAGAGGCGAGAACTCATTAGAATATTTGGGGGCGTGGTTTGCACACAGTTATTTTGTGAAACCGTTACTGAGAGTGTAATTCCAGTTTAAAGGTTCCCTATGCAGAAATCGCTCAGCCATTTCCTGGTTGCTAAAATTCTAATAGTTTGCCTAATTTCAGTTTACGAGACAAAACAAGCAAGTGTAGTGTAGAGAATCAGTGTACCTTCTAAACCCCTGTGAAATATATTTTCCATAACCAAAATGTTTTTATTTTCAGCTGTTTGAAGCTGGTGTACAAAATCAAAAGTAAAAGATGAAAAACTATAGCCCACATAGAACCGCTTCAATCTCTAACAGATTTCTACATATGAGAACTTAGTCGGGTCACCCAAAAAGTTACATATTGCAACTTTAAGTGTTCCATTGTGTGATGCCCAAATGCTGTTGATATTGTACACTGCCAATAATGACGTCTTAAATAAGTGCATGTGACATACGAGACACAGTTTAGCAAAGGTGCATCTGTCCAATATTTTTGCCCACATTGAGCCAAAATTGTGCCATTGTGGGCATATTTGCTGGGAAAATATGGGCTTATTCAGGCAATGTGAGGGCTGCCCTCTCCAGATATGCTCTACCCACAATTGGGCACACTGCGCAAATGCCTTGGGGGTCAACGTGGAGACGATGAGCAAAGGCGGTTTGGCCTAATGTTGGCAGCCTAGATGGGGCCAATGTTTTAGCCCGCATGTGGGCATGTTTAATGGGTATAGAGCTATGCATGTTTGGTGGCTCATAGACCAGATGGTAGGAGCACAGTACTGGCAACACCATGGTGTAGTAGTACCTCGGTGTAGGACCATTTGGAGCTATGGAGTGTTTGGTGCGTCATAGGTCAGTGCCCATATGGTTGGATTCAGTGGTTGGATTCTGCTGGCATGACCATGGCAATGGGGAGAAGATATGCCCAGCAGAGCAGAATAAGCCCAGCCGAGAAGAATAAGCCCTGGGCCAAGGATGGTGAAGGCAAGAATGGATAAACTGAAACATGGACAGCTGTTTAAAAATACATGGAGATATGGCGTCTACCTGTGAAAGAAACATGGACAAGAGAGTTTTTGGTGAGAGACAATGAGATATAAAATACAAGAGGAAATGCTGGTGAGAGAAAACTCTCCACCAAAAAGAGAGGTGTATTCGTAGAACGAGACAGTGGAAAAAGAGATGTGCCTTTGTGGGGGAGATTACTCCAGCAGAAAGCAGAAAGTCCTCCAGGGACTCATAAAATAATTATCTCCTCACACTCCACAAAAGGCCATTTTCGGCCAGGAGCAAGACACTGTCATTCAAAATGTCCGCCGGACATGCACCTCGGAAGCACACAGATAATTAACCTGAGCTAGGGCCGGGCTGGGGTGAGACAAACACACAACACATCATCTGGATGGACCATTCAACACTGTGCTCACAGCACTACACTACACTGTAGTGTATGCCATCTGGATTGAAAATGTGTCTTCATTTGGAAAACTACACATCATCGGGATTTAGAAATGATCATGTGTTTGTTTAAAGGACAAAAAGCGACAAAGAACTAATCAAACACGCTAAATAGTTTGGACAACTAACAAACAACCAGCTTCTGATTAAACCCCTCACACTGACAGCATAGCTCAGATTAATCTCGGAAACTCAAAACTAAAAATTGATTAAATTGGGTCAGATCCTCGATTAGGTTCTCAGACCTGTGTTTTCATTTGTTTGTGAGACGATCAGGTTTTATGAGCACCCTCAAGATTTCCATTCAGTCTCAAGGGTTCTGTAGCCCAGTAGCACAGAGCAGATCTCCCAGATATACATGTACATTTATATGTACCACATAGCATCAGAGGCGCCGTGTCTCTGGCGTGGCTAATTTGTGTCGTCTGCAGTCATTACAGGAAGCATTAAAGCATGGACAACAGACTAGTGTATGTGTGCCATGAGTCTTATTCCCGTGAGGAAGAGTGACAGTGTCGATCGGGACGTTAATGCTCTGTCAATCTCTACAGCATCAGAGAAATGCTGCTCACATGACACATACATACACACACACACACACACAGGGAAGCTCATACAGTCAGAGAGGGCTGGAGTGGCAGATAAGCCCTGGCAATAGCTAACACACACACACACACCAAGAGTTGGCTAGCAAAGTCACACTGGCATGGTTAGGTTGGCATAGCCAAGTCGGCATTTTAACACTGGCAGGGGTAGGCTGGCATGGTTGTCTGGCAGCTTGGCACCTTTCGGTGTGTTGAGGAGGAGTGAGAAGGCAGCAGTGTGGGCTCCTCACAGTGACCCTTCATCTGTCACACGGTCACAATAACATTCGGAGAAATACACACAGAACCACAGCTTGTGTGCTGGTATCAGGACGGGTGTCCTGTTGCTCCAGGTGGCCAGTGGAAAAAGCACAGATGGTGACGCCACGGTAACACACAACAGACGTGGTTCATTGCCATGCTACTGGTCATTTTAGGTTGGTGGACATGTTACATTAGCACATCATGTCTGACTCAACCTGCAAAAGACAAGTGTCCATTTACAGAGTCACTTGGAGCACAATTGCACAGACGCACACACACAGCCTGATATCATATTGATATTCTGGCTGGAGGGTGGTCAAATTCATCAAATACACAACATAAATATTTATGGACAGATATAATTTATTTGGCCAATTTTAGTGGCATGGCTATTTGGGCGGGACAATTAGTCAGCAGGCTGTCAGATAAACGCAGCACAAGCGAGCTGCTGTTGATTAAAAAGCCGTTCCGCTGATGGACTGCAGAAGGCCAGGGGGAGACTTGTGTTGAAAATGTTTACTCCTTTGTTTACTCCTCATACCTTAGCACTGAAATGTTTCATTATTTATAATAGTTTACTACTTCAACAGCAAACCTGAAACACTGTTCACTCTAAACTGGTCCAGGAGACTTCTTGGCTGCTGCTCTGAGAGTTGTGTATCGTTATTCTAGGACTATTTCTCTATGAATTTAATTTAAGTTCACTTCCCCAATCGATTGGGGGGGGGGGGGGGGGGGATGGACTTGATCCCAACCCTGCAATATGGTCAGGACACTATCCTGTAGCCATGACCCATTCGTTGGTCCCGCCATACCATTTGGAAAACCCTTTTGGACGCCAATCGCATTACAATAACACAAGGTGTCCCCCAGAGTTTGGTGCTGGTCCCCTTACTCTTCATATTTTATTATGATTACAATGTACGGCACTGATCCTGTCTACTTTCCACAGGTTCCTAGATCCTGACAGTGATGTGTGTTTCCCTGTTGCTAACGGGACAGCTACAGTTGAAGTCGGAAGTTTACGAACACTTAGGTTGGAGTTATTGAAACTAATTTTTCAATAACTCCACACATTTCTTGATAACAAACTATAGTTTTGGCACGTCAGCTAGGACATCTAAGTTTTCCAAAAATTGTTTACAGACAGAATATTTCACTTAATCACAATTCCAGTGGGTCAGCAGTTTATATACACTAAGTTGACTGTGCCTTTAAACAGCTTGGGAAATTCCAGAAAATTATGTCATGACTTTAGAAGCTTCCAATAGGCTAATTGACATCATTTGAATCAATTGAGGGTGTACTTGTGGATGTATTTCAAAGCCTACCTTCAAACTCAGTGCCTCTTTGCTTGACATCATGGGAAAATCAAAAGAAATCAGGCAAGACCTCAGAAAAGAAATTGTAGACCTTCTCAAGTCTGGTTCATCCTTGGGAGCAATTTCCAAACGCCTGAAGGTACTATGTTCATCTGTACAAACAATAGTACGCAAGTATAAACACCATGGGACCACGCAGCCATCATACCGCTTAGGAAGGAGATGCATTCTGTCTCCTGGAAATGAACGTACTTTGGTGCGAAAAGTGCAAATCAATCCCAGAACAACAGCAAAGGACCTTGTGAAGATGCTGGAGGAAACAGGTACAAAAGTGTCTATATCCACAGTAAAACAAGTCCTATATCGACATAACCCGAAAGGCCGATCAGCAAGGAAAAAGCCACTGTTCCAAAACCGCCATAAGAAAAAAAACATACTATGTTTTGCAACTGCACATGGGGACAAATATCTGACTTTTTAGAGAAATGTCCTCTGGTCTGATGAAAATATAACTGTTTTGCCATAATGACCATCCGTTTGGAGGAAAAAGGGGTGGCTTGCAAGTCTGAAGAACACCATCTCAACTGTGACGCCCAGGGGTGACAGCATCATGTTTTGGGATGGTGATTTGCTTCAGGAGGGACTGGTGCACTTCACAAAATAGACGGCATCATGAGGAGGCTTATTATGTGGATATATTGAAGCAACATCTCAAGACATCAGTCAAAGCTTGGTCGCAAATGGGTCTTCCAAATGGACAATGACTACAAGCAACCTTCCAAAGTTGTGGCAAAATGGTTTAAGGACAACAAAGTCAAGGTATTGGATTGGCCATCACAAAGCCCGGACCTCAATCCCATAGAAAATTTGTAGGCAGAACTGAAAAAGCGAGTGCAAGCAAGGAGGCCTACAAACCTGACTCAGTTACACCAGCTCTGTCAGGAGGAATGGGCCAAAATTCACCTAAACTTGTTGTGGGAAGAATGTGGAAGGCTACCCAAAATGTTTGACCCAAGATAAACAATTTAAAGGCAGTGCTACCAAATACTAATTGAGTGTATGTAAACTTCTGACCCACTGGGAATGTGATGAAAGAAATAAAAGCTGAAATAAATCCTTCTCTCTACTAATATTCTGACATTTCACATTCTTAAAATAAAGTGGTGATTCTAACTGACCTAAGACAGGGAATTTTTACTGGGATTTAAATGTCAGGAATTGTGAAAAACGTGTATTTGGCTAAGGTGTATGTAAACGTCTGACTTCAACTGTATATGAACAGCGACGGAGGGCTTTCCACAGAATCAGAGAGATGCTCGTGTTTTTCTGGGGATTCAGTGAGGGTATAGAGAGAGTGAGTTGTTTGAGAAAGTCTCTCCCCGTTCCTGTTCTGCCGCTGGTGATTCAAATATGAATTATTCTTCCTTAATATGTTTTTCACGCAGGGAGCCTCATTGACAATGTAGATTATTTTTTTTGTCTTCCCTTTTGTCTTCCCTCTGTTAGCAAAAGGTAAATTACTGGTGGACCACGGAACATGTGTCCTTACATGACTTTAGGTCTTGAGAGGGACATCTGAAAACATATTTTTTTTCTTAAACCTTTGGACCACCATATATAAAAAGACTGACATCTTACTTTCCTATAAAGTTCTTACCTCAGAGTTTCCTGTGCCTTAAAACAAAGCCCGGCACGTAAAAGCCACTAGAAACTAAAGGATCTGAGGATCATTTAAATCAGTGAGGGTTAATTTGTCAAGCAGGCTGACAAGCACACCTTAATCAAACGCACTACCAATTGACCATGTTTTCAACAAGCTGCCAGTCAGCACTTGCGTGGGGTTTCCAGCTCTATCTACTCAATTAGGAGACACACACATACACTCGACATGGGCATGATTTAAGGCACGCACACACACCCCGAATCAGACCTGTCACACACGCTCAGCACATCTATTTCGGTCCTGGGCCAGGTGTGGAGAGAGGAGAGCAATACTGTGGAATTGGTTTACGGAGATGAACTGCAAACACAAACACTTATACAGATACACACACAAAAAAGTTGCACGCACGCACACACACACACACACACACACACACACACACACACACGTGCGTACACACCCACTCACACAAACGCATTCAGACAAATGTATGCATTCCTACTTACTTACACTCTAGCACAAATACACACACAGAAAGAATGAGTTGTTGGCCTCAGGCCCTTCCATAATCTGTATCCATATCCATAGTCAATTGCAGCTCTCATTATACTGGGCT
This sequence comes from Oncorhynchus mykiss, assembly GCF_057628025.1. Taxonomy (NCBI): domain Eukaryota; kingdom Metazoa; phylum Chordata; class Actinopteri; order Salmoniformes; family Salmonidae; genus Oncorhynchus; species Oncorhynchus mykiss. The sequence continues at coordinate 54,668,660 of NC_143027.1, read as the reverse complement.
TGAAAAGAGAACAAGGAGAGCGGAGGCCTCAACACTCGTACCAGTGAGAATGTGGAGGAGAAACATCACTCAATGGAGCCAACCACACCCACAGTGTAACACAGAGGGAGAGTGACAGAGACAGCTTTACATCAGTGAATTCCACCACAGAAACACAGCCACAGTGTAACACAGAGGGAGAGTGACAGAGACAGCTTTACATCAGTGAATTCCACCACAGAAACACAGCCAGGCCAGGCCTACAGCCACGAGCCAAGATGCAAAGAAAAAGCACACCAAAAAGAGACAAAAGATTCTCTCTCAGACTCACTTTCTTTTTTTTTTTTTTTAAGACAAAGCGAATGCTCGGCTCGCTCGGTTAATATTTTATCACTCCACTTAGATGAGCATGAATTATTCAGATAGAGGCGTTTACAATTAAAAGCTCTGCCAATCACAGCTTCCTCGTGGGATTCCGGCATCGGAAGGAATCTCATTTTACACCACCACAGCTAGAGCTGGGACGATAAAGAGAAAAGGATCGACACCGACACCGACCACTTATCGCAGGCACTTTGCTGATATCGTTCATTACGATAAGTAGCCTATAATAGAGAAACGTGAAGTTTGAAATGAAATAAGTTCGCTAATATGGGTGATTGATAATGGGGGGATTCCACAGTAACAGATTTTTCACTTTAAAATGTATGCCAAACAAAAACCATTGATATCAAAGTTTAACAAACTCTATGCACCAGGACAACGTTGAACAATTTACACAGATGCTAAATTTGGTTACAGAAATACGGTAAAATGTCCCTCAATTTTTTTATGCGACCACGTCCAAAACCTCTTAAATATCTGCTCCAAATTAAGATTCAAAGAAGTCTGCAATAGGGTGTCAGCTATGACATGACACAATGAATTAGACATGTTTTATTTTGGTTATTGAACTACAGTGGGTGAAGTGGATTTACATCCGGAAATGGAATGACGTTCCCTGATCGGTACTACAGTGGTTCGTCCTTTTGAAAGTTGCAGCGTACTGCGACACAGCTTGCATGGTGCCGCAGAATTGCCAACCACTGGTACCATTAATGCTAGTTAGTGCTAGTTTGACCACCAGAGGGCATCTTTGAGAAGTATTTGATAGACTTCAATAGTGGCTGCACTAATTTAAAACATTTTTTTCTGGGCCTCCCGGGTGGCGCAGTGGTTAAGGGCCACCAGAGTTTCTGGGTTCGCGCCCAGGCTCTGTCGTAACCGGCCGCGACCGGAAGGTCCGTGGGGCGACGCACAATTGGCCTAGCGTCGTCCGGGTTAGGGAGGGATTGGCCGGTAGGGATATCCTTGTCTCATCGCGCACCAGCGACTCCTGTGGCAGGCCTGGCGCAGTGCGCGTTAACCAAGGTTGCCATGTGCACGGTGTTTCCTCCGACACATTGGTGCGGCTGGCTTCCGGGTTGGATGCCGCGCTGTGTTAAGAAGCAGTACGGCTTGGTTGGGTTGTGTATCGGAGGACGCATGACTTTCAACCTTTGTCTCTCCGGAGCCCGTACGGGAGTTGTAGCGATGAGACAAGATAGTAGCTACTAACAATTGGATACCACGAAATTGGGGAGAAATAAGGGGGTAAAATTCAACACAAAAAAAAGAACATAGTAAACTCAGCAAAAAAAGACCCAGGACCCTGTCATTCAAAGATAATTTGTAAAAATCCAAATTTCTTCACAGATCTTCATTGTAAAGGGTTTAAACACCGTTTCCCATGCTTGTTCAATGAACCATAAACAATTAATGAATATGCACCTGTGGAACGGTCGTTAACAGCTTACAGACGATAGGCAATTAAGATCACAGTTATGAAAACTTAGGACACTAAAGAGGCCTTTCTACAGTCTCTGAAAAACGCCAAAAGAAAGATGCCCAGGGTCCCTGCTCATCTGCGTGAACGTGCCCTAGGCATGCTGCAAGGAGGCATGAGGATGTGGCCAGGGCAATAAATTGCAATGTCTAAGACAGCACTACAGGGAGACAGGACAGACAGCTGATCGTGCTCGCAGTGGCAGACCACGTGTAACAACACCTGCACAGGATCGGTACATCCGAACATCACACCTGCGGGACAGGTACAGGACGGCCACAACAACTGCCCAAGTTACACCAGGAACGCACAATCCCTCCATCAGTGCTCAGACTGTCCACAATAGGCTGAGAGAGGCTGGACTGAGGGCTTGTAGGCCTGTTGTAAGGCAGGTCCTCACCAGACATCACCGGCAACAACGTTGCCTATGGGCACAAACCCACTCTTGCTGGACCAGACAGGACTGTCAAAAAGTGCTCTTCACTGGTTGTCTCACCAGGAGTGATGGTCGCATTCGCGTTTATCGTCAAAGGAATGAGCATTACGTTGAGGCCTGGTTGAGGTTGAGGGTCCGTCATGGTCTGGGGCGGTGTGTCACAGCATCATCGGACTGAGCTGGTTGTCATTGCAGGCAATCTCAGTGCTGTGCGTTACAGGGAAGACATCCTCCTCCCTCATGTGGTACCCTTCCTGCAGGCTCATCCTGACATGACCCTCCAGCATGACAATGCCACCAGCCATACTGCACGTTCTCTGCCTGTCACTCAGCTTTATATAGGTGCCGCTATTATGACTGTGCCATCAACTTGATAATACATATATAACGATATTTTGGAGGTTATTTCATTTTCAAAAAAACAAAAGTGAGAGATAGTAATCTGAAATATATATATAATAAATTCATTAAAAATCTTACAATGTGATTTTCTGGATTTTTTTTCTCATTTTGTCTGTCATAGTTGAAGTGTACCTATGATGAAAATTACAGGCCTCTCTCATCTTTTTAAGTGGGAGAACTTGCACAATTGGTGGCTGACTAAATAATTTTTTGGCCCACTGTATGTATATATGCCTGTATTTTTTTATTTATTGACTCTTATAGTAGCTTTCATTTGACATACAATTATGTCAAATGAAAGTGTAACTATTCCCTCCGCAAGGCAATCAAACAAGCTAAGCGTCAGTACAGAGACAAAGTAGAGTCGCAATTCAACGGCTCAGACACAAGAGGTATGTGGCAGGGTCTATAGTCACTCACGGATTACAAAAAGAAAACCAGCCCCGTCGCGGACCAGGATGTCTTGCTCCCAGGCAGACTAAATAACTTTTTTGCCCGCTTTGAAGACAATACAGTACCACTGACACGGCCCGCAACCAAAACATGCGGACTCACCTTCACTGCAGCCGAGTAAAACATTTAAAAGTGTTAACCCTCGTAGGGCTGCAGGCCCAGACGGCATCCCCAGCCGCGCCCTCAGAGCATGCACAGACCAGCTGGCTGGTGTGTTTACGGACATATTCAATCAATCAAACAGTCTGCTGTTCCCACATGCTTCAAGAGGGCCACCATTGTTCCTGTTCCCAAGAAAGCTAAGGTAACTGAGCTAAACGACTACCGCCCCGTAGCACTCACTTCCGTCATCATGAAGTGCTTTGAGAAACTAGTCAAGGACCATATCACCTCCACCCTACCTGACAACCTAGACCCACTCAAATTTGCTTACCGCCCAAATAGGTCCACAGACGATGCAATCTCAACCACACTGCACACTGCCCTAACCCATCTGGACAAGAGGAATACAGCTCAGCATTTAACACCATAGTACCCTCAAAACTTGTCATCAAGCTCGAGACCCTGGGTCTCGACCCCGCCCTGTGCAACTGGGTACTGGACTTCCTGACGGGCCGCCCCCAGGTGGTGAGGGTAGGTAACAACATCTCCACCCCGCTGATCCTCAAAACTGGGGCCCCACAAGGGTGCGTTCTGAGCCCTCTCCTGTACTCCCTGTTCCCCCACGACTGCGTGGCCACGCACGCCTCCAACTCAATCATCAAGTTTGCGGACGACACTACAGTGGTAGGCTTGATTACCAACAACGACGAGACGGCCTACAGGGAGGAGGTGAGGGCCCTCGGAGTGTGGTGTCAGGAAAATAACCTCACACTCAACGTCAACAAAACAAAGGAGATGATTGTGGACTTCAGGAAACAGCAGAGGGAGCACCCCCTTATCCACATTGATGGGACAGTAGTGGAGAGGGTAGTAAGTTAAGTTCCTCGGCGTACACATCACAGACAAACTGAATTGGTCCACCCACACAGACAGCATCGTGAAGAAGGAGCAGCAGCGCCTCTTCAACCTCAGGAGGCTGAAGAAATTCGGCTTGTCACCAAAAACACTCACAAACTTCTACAGATGCACAATCGAGAGCATCCTGTCGGGCTGTATCACCGCCTGGTACGGAAACTGCTCCGCCCACAACCGTAAGGCTCTCCAGAGGGTAGTGAGGTCTGCACAACGCATCACCGGGGGCAAACTACCTGCCCTCCAGGACACCTACACCACCCGATGTCACAGGAAGGCCATAAAGATCATCAAGGACAACAACCACCCGAGCCACTGCCTGTTCACCCCGCTATCATCCAGAAGGCGAGGTAAGTACAGGTGCATCAAAGCTGGGACCGAGAGACTGAAAAACAGCTTCTATCTCAAGGCCATCAGACTGTTAAACAGCCACCACTAACATTGAGTGACTGCTGCCAACACACTGACTTGTGCAAGCACTTCCAAGAGTTAATGAACAGTGAGCCTGGTGAAATTTGGGGAGCGCATCGTCAGTAGTGTACCTTTGGTTCCTAGGGTGTTTCGGCTTTTCACACTATACACCCTCCCCAAAGGCGGCCAGCGACAGGGTGATCAATCCTACGCTTGCGTCCAATTCCCAATTAGTCATAGGAGTTGCCTTGTTGTTGATAGCCAACATCCCATGGGACTATGCATGGCAGGGGCGTCCTCCTCCCTGAGTCAAGCATTGTTGACCGCATACCTCCTGGCCCTCTCTGGGCCCAGCTGGGGTCTTTCCTCTTCATCCAGAGCCACTGACTGCTGCCTTCTGCCGCCTCCGATACAGCTTGATTGCCGAACGCTGGCTCTGGCCCTTAATTCCAAGGTCTCTAAGCAGTCTGGTTGTAGATGTTGCCACAAAACCTCTGCAGCCCACCTCCACTGGTCGGACTTCTGTGTTCCAGCCATGATGCCGTGCTTCGGCAGCTAGATCGGCATAGCGCAGATGTTTTCGCTCATAAGCCTCATCTACTGAGTCCTCCCAGGGTACTGTGAGCTCAATGATGAAGACCTTCTTGAGCGAACGGGACCAGAGCACCATGTCAGGTCTTAGGGTGGTGGTTGCGATCTCCGGAGGAAACACAAGTTGCCAATGTCAGCTAGCATTTTCCAGTCGCGGGCCAAGCGCAGCTGGTCTCGCTCTAATGGTGTCGAGCCGCTCTTTGGTGGTTTAGCCCCTTCGCAGACAAAGTTTGTCCGTAAGGGGTGTGATGCTGCTGGGGGTGGTAGGGAGTTGGTGGCAGCTCGCTTGTCCTCCAGGGCGCACACAAGGTTTTTAAGGACTTGGTTGTGACGCCAAGTGTAGCATCCTTGGGTGAGGCTTGTTTTACACCCTGTGAGAATGTGCCTGAGGTTGGCTGGCATGGAACAGAGGGCACAGTCCGGATCTTCACCATACCATTGGTGAAGATTAACTGGATTTGGAAGGACGTCATATGTTGCTATGATGGAAAAGCTCAACCGCCTCGCATCCATGGCCCACAGATCCTTCCAGCTGATCTTCCTCTTCTCCACACTGTCCCATCGAGTCCACTGTCCCTGTTTGGAAAGAGAGACTGCCTTGGCCCACCTTGCAGCCTCCTCCTGATGGCGTACTTCCTGCACTACCATCTTCCGCCGCTCTGGTGCAGTGGCCTTACTCCAAGCAGCACGGCTAGTTAGCCCAAGGCCTCCTCTCCCTTGCTGAACATGACCCACAATGTCAGCATGTCTGAGGGCTGCTGTTGCCTCCTGGACTGCTTTTCCTGGCCTCCATTTGCGCCCAGTTGCCAAGATCGGCGCGTTGTTGCTCACCACTGGGTCTCGAGATTCATTCAGTGTCATCTGGAGCCTGGTTTTTGAACACTTGAATTCCTCTGTTAGACTGGTGAGGGGCAGCTTGAGTACACCATCTCCATAGAGGCCTATGGTGGTAAGGCATCGTGGAACTCCGAGACACTTCTTTAAGTAGCCTGTGACTCCTCTTTCCATCTTCTCCACTGTTGAGATTGGAACCTCATACACTGCTAAGGGCCACACCACCCGGGGTAGGAGACCAAACTGCAGACACCAGGCCTTTAACTTTCCAGGTAGCTGGGTGTTGTCGATGGACTGTAGGCTACTACTTATGTCTTTGCGCAGCTGTTGCACCTGGTCTTTGTCCTTCAGGCTTGCATCATACCACCTTCCAAGGCTTTTTACTGGCTGCTCAGACACTGTTGGGATTTGGTCATCTCCGATGAAGAATTTCAGGTCAGAGAGTACTCCCTTCACAATCGAGATGCTGCGTGACTTGGATGGTTTAATCTTCATACGGGCCCAGCTGATGTTCTCCTCGAGTTTTCTGAGCAGTCTCCTGGTGCATGGGACAGTGGTGGTCAATGTTGTAATGTCGTCCATGTAGGCTCTGAGTGGAGGGAGGCGGAAACCAGAGTCGATTCGCTGTCCACCAGCAACCCATTTTGAGGATCTGATGATAACCTCCATTGCCATTATGAATGCCAACGGGGAAATGGTACATCCCGCCATTATACCTACATTCAGGCACTGCCATGAGGTGGTGAAGCAGAACTGCAGATCCTGGAAGTACGACTTCACCAGGGTTGTGGTGGTGTCCGGTATGTGGGAAAAATCTGAAGGCAGACCACAGGAGTTCATGGGGCACAGAGCCAAATGCATTGGCGAGGTCGAGAAAGACTACATGGAGGACCCCTTTCTCCATCTTGGCCATTTGGATCTGGTGCCAGATCATGCTAGAATGTTCCAAGCAGCCAGAGAACCCTGATATTCCTGCCTTCTGTACAGATGTATCGACGTACAATGCTACTTAATATAATGTTTACATACCCTACATTATCCATCTCATATGTATATGTATATACTGTATATGTCTATACTGTACTCTATCATCTACTGCATCTTTATGTAATACGTGTATCACTAGCCACTTTAAACTATGCCACTTTGTTTACATACCCTACATTACTCATCTCATATGTATATACTGTCCTCGATACCATCTACTGCATCTTGCCTATGTCGTTCTCTGCCATCACTCATTCATATATCTTTATGTACATATTCTTTATCCCTTTACACTTGTGTGTAAGGTAGTAGTTTTGGAATTGTTAGCTAGATTACTCGTTGGTTATTACTGCATTGTCGGAACTAGAAGCACAAGCATTTCGCTACACTCGCATTAACATCTGCTAACCATGTGTATGTGACAAATAAATTTGATTCTTTTAGATGGAAATGCCCTGGGACAATTGATGGCGAAAACAATCAAAACTATGCACTTTTCACCGTTTTAACATATGCTTTCTTGGCCATGGTTCACTTGTAAAATTCAATGTTACTTCTCTGGTAAAAAAAATAAAAAAAAAAAAAATTTAAAAAAAAATATATATATATTTATATATATATAGTAGTAGTTTAAAGGTAATAACAAAAACTATGGTGCATATTGTTATAAACTTATCATTCTATATCATTATTGCATCAATTTACGGAGATATGGATATTTGTCCATATCGCCCAACACTAACCACAGCAGAGGTCTGGAAAAGAGGGGATCTTGGAGGAGAATAGAAACGGGGGATCTTGGATGAGTTCACACCTCCGTTAATTTAGCAGATGGTGCCAGTGTGTTAACGAGTTGGGGGAGGGGTGTGCCATGGTGTCACACATTATGGGGTGTGTGTGTGGGGGGAGGGGGGTCTTTTAAGCCGAGTCCGGCTAGGCGCTAGCCGAACTGAAGCATGCTGATGCCTTAAGTGTGCATTCGTGCATATACTTGTACAGTGCATTCTGAAAGTATTCATTCCCTTTGACTTTTTCCACATTTTGTTGTATACAGCCTTATTCTAAAATGGATTTAAATGTTTTTTCCCCTTCAATCTACACACAATACCCATAATGCAAAAAGTGTTTTTTAGAAATGTTTGCAAATAGTAAAAAAAAAAATGTTATGACATTTACATAAGTATTCAGACCCTTTACTCAGTGAACCACCTTTGGCAGCGATTACAGCCTCGAGTCTTCTTGGGCATGACGCTACAAGCTTGGCACACATGTATTTGGGGAGTTTCTCCCATTCTTCTCTGTAGATCCTCTCAGGCACCTTCAGGTGCTGCACAGCCATTTTCAGTTCTCACCAGAGATGTTCGATCGGGTTCAAGTCAGGGCTCTGGCTGGGCCACATTGAGACTTGTCCCAAAGACACTCCTGCGTTGTCCTGGCTGTGTGCTTAGGGTCGTTGTCCTGTTGGAAGGTGAATGCTCTGGAGCAGGTTTTTCTGAACATTGCTTCTTTCATCTTTCCCTTGATACTGACTAGTCTCCCAGTCCCTGCCTTGGAAAACATCCCCACGGCATGATGCTGCCACCACCATGCTTCACCATAGGAATGGTGCCAGGTTTCCTCCAGACGTGACGGTTGTCATTCAGGCTAAAGAGTTCAATCTTGGTCTCATCAAACCAGAGAATCTTGTTTCTCATGGTCTGAGAGTCCTTTAGGTGCCTTTTGGTAAACTCCAAGTGGGCTGTTACCTCCAAGTGGGCTGTTAACTCCAACAATGTGCCATTGTTACCATTGGGTTCTTGGTCACCTCCCTGACCAAGGCCCCTTCTCCCCCGATATGCTCAGTTTGGCTGACCAGCCAGCCCTAGGAAGAGTCTTGGTGGTTCCAAACTTCTTCCATTTAATGATGGAGGCCACCGTGTTCTTGGGGACCTTCAATGCTGCAGACATTTTTTGGTACCCTTCCCCAGATCTGTGCCTCGACACAATCCTGTCTCGAGCTCTACAGACAATTCCTTTGACCTCATGGCTTGGTTTTTGCTCTGACATCCACTGTTAACTGTGGGACCTTATATAGACAGGTGTGTGCGCGCCTTTCCAAATCATGTCCAATCAATTGAATTTACCACAGGTGGACTCCATTCAAGTTGTAGAAACATCTCAAGGATGATCAGTGGAAACAGGATGCACCTGAGCTCAATTTCGAGTCTCTGAATACTTATGTAAATAAGGTATTACTGTTTTACATTTTGAATAAAATGTGCAAACATTTCTAAAAACCTGTTTTCGCATTGTCATTATGGGGTATTGTGTTGTATTGATGTAGAAAATCCATTTTAGAATAAGGCTATAACGTAATAAAATGTAGAAAAAGTGAAGGGGTCCGAATACTTTCAGGATGCACTGTATGTGCCTGTACCCCTTGAGCCCCCTGTGACTGTTTTAATGACGAATCTGGCCCTTTAAATTGTGTTGTAATGATGAGAGCTCCATTTCAAAAGTGATAATCAATCCTAATGCACAGCATGCAAAATACATGAAATGTCTTATGGATACAATGTACAGGAAGTATATGAAGGAACTTTCACAGAATTTTCTGTGTGGGCATTTAGATTCTTCCTCGGGTTGAATAACAGATTATTCTGACAGATTTTATAGACAGGTTGGCTGACAACGTCACTAAAATTATGTGTGCACTTCAATGTTCATTTTTATTTATTTCACCTTTATTTAACCAGGTAGGCAAGTTGAGAACAAGTGTCACGTTCTGACCTTAGTTCATTTGTGATGTCTTTGTTTTAGTATGGTCAGGGCGTGAGTTGGGTGGGCAGTCTATGTTCTTTTTTCTATGATTTGGTATTTCCGTGTTTGGCCTGGTATGGTTCTCAATCAGAGGCAGCTGTCAATCGTTGTCCCTGATTGAGAACCATACTTAGGCAGCCTGTTTTCACCCTTGAGTTGTGGGTGATTATACTTTCTGTTTAGTGTGGGTTACGCCTGACGGAGCCGTTTCAGTTAAAGTAAATGACATGAACAAGTACCACGCTGCGCTTTGGTCCTCACCTTCTTCCACCGACGACCGCTACAACAAGTTCTCATTTCCTACTGCGACCTGGTCAAGATAAAGCAAAGCAGTTCGACACATATAACAACACAGAGTTACATATGGAGTAAAACAAACATAGTCAATAATACAGTAGAAAAATAAGTCTATATACAATGTGAACAAATGAGATGAGATAAGGGAGGTAGGGCAATAAATAGGCCATGGTGGCGAAGTAAATACAATATAGCAATTTAAACACTGGAAAGGTAGATTTGCAGTAGATGAATGTGCAGTAGATGAATGTGCCAAAAATAAATACTGGGGTGCAAAGGACTAAGATAAATAAATAAAATAAAAGATGTGAAGGCATGCGTTGTTATGATACTGAATGGTCAGATAGCTATCAACAATGACAAGAAGCTGCCTGGTGGGGAATCGTAGGTGGCTCATTTCAGCTTATTGCACTGCATCTTGTTATTGATACAATGTCTTGTATTTTATTGTCTTTGACTGATGTCATGTCTATGCTAATATGGCTCAAATTCGCAAGCTGGCTAACCAACAACTGTAACAATATATTTGAGAGACAACAAGTGCTCATTGTGCAAATGTATATGTGTTTTCAATAAACATTGAGACAAAATAGTCTACGTGTTCTCAATCTAAGCAAACCCCGTCTGTTTTGCCCCGTAGTTGCGCACGCATCGGTATTGTTGACAAACATCAACCTGTCTATACAGTGCCACATACAGGTAGCTGCCAAAATAGTGGAAACACTTGAGTAAATGAGGGATACAAAGTGTATTGAAAGCAGGTGATTCCACACAGGTGTGGTTAATGAGTAAATTAAGCAATTCATATTCCATCAGGCTTAGGGTCATGTATAAAAATTCTGGGCAGGCGATTATTTTGGCTACCATGGCTATGCCCCCATCCACAGGGCTTGAGTCGTCACTGAATAATTGTATTAGCATGAAAATTATGTAAACCATATGCCATGGCCATCTGTCAGCAGATCTTAACCCAATTGAACACTTATGGGAGACTCTAGAGCAGCGGCTGAGACTGTGTTTTCTACCACCATCAACAAAACACCAAATGATGGAATTTCTTGTGAAAGAATAGTGTCGCATCCCTCCAATAGAGTTCCAGACACTTGTAGAATCTACGCTAAGGTGCACTGAAGCCGTTCTGGCTTGTTGTGGCCAAACGCCCTATTAAGACACTTTATGTTGATGTTTCCTTCATTTTGGCAGTTACCTGTATGTGTGTGTTCTCCATCTGACAGACAAGCGAGGGAGCTAGGGTTAAGGTGACCAGGGGTCATAATCAGTGATGGCTCTGGCAGAGAGAGAGAGGGGATACACGCTGTGTGTGTGCAGTCAGAGACTGAAAGTCAACCTGCCCACTCTGGGACACTTTAGAGAGAGATGAGAAAGTCAATTTTTCTCATGTCTGTCAGTAAAGAAGAGTGATGACTTCCTTCTGATCATCAGAGGACCCTTGGAGACCGCAGGACTAAGACATCATAAAACACTGAGGTCCATCAAAACAACCCCCCCCCCCTTTCCCCCACAATCACAAATTAACTACTTTCTCAGAACCCACAACCATAGCTCAACTTGAAATCTCATAACCACCCCATCACAGCCCCCGCCCTTCTCGCACACAGCTGATATAACTCACAGCCACACAGAAACAAACAGTGTTTTTTTATTTTATTTGGGGAAACAAAGTAACTAGATTAGATTTTTCCCTTGTGTAACCTGTTTGTTGTTTGGATCATATCTGCCTAAACCCTTTCCAGCAAGGCAGTTGGTATTCATCCCAGGAATAACAGTAGAAGTATTGCAGCAGGTAGTGACTGTGGTGATCATCTAAAAAAGAGCTGGGTGCGCTTTATATATATGCGGTGATAACAAACAGAATGGGTGACATTGGTTCAGCAGGACTCTAAACTAATATCTACACTGGCTTATGTCCAATACACACAGACACACACACACACACACACACAAATAAAACAGACACACACGTACAAACAAGCAAACACACACACACACCTCAACACAACAAATAATGACATTTCTGAACCCAGCTCACCTCTCTCTCTCTCCTTGTTGACCAGTGTTGAAATGGGTAAAGACAGAGATTGTGCAGCTGAGAGCCCAGCCACAAATCCACATAACAATGTACAAATGGAAGAGAGGAAGAGTAGGAGAGTGGAGGAGAGAACGGAACCAAATAGGAGCCAAATCTGCTTTAGGGTTCAGGAAGGGGTCAGGAATGTAAAGGCTTGAGATTCAGACAGAGGTCACATAAAGCAGAGGATTTAGATTTAAGTATTGGATTTGCCCACAAAAGACTCCAAAACGTCCAGTTCCAACTCTCTGGAAGGCACAATAATAGCCTAGTTCCTTATAACGTATGTATTTATATTGTATCACCTTCCCCAACTCTTCTATATCTTTATTATTATTACATTAAACATATATTTTTTATTTAACTAGGCAAGTCAGTTAAGAACAGATTCTTATTTTCAATGACAGCCTAGGAACAGTGAACTGCCTGTTCAGGGGCAGAACGACAGATTTGTACCTTGTCAGCTCGGGGGTTTGAACTTGCAACCTTCCGGTTACTAGTCGATTGCTCTAACCACTAGGCTACCCTGCCGCCCCAATAACATGAACAGCTTATATAGCATAGTCCTATAAAAACACAGAGAAAGCTCCAGCTCTATGGATTGCTCTGGATTATGCTAGAGTTGTTGATTCTATAGGTTAGCCTACCTAAACTACAGTATGGGATTATTTTGGGTAACGTACGTACGTATCACCTAGTTGTTCATACAAACACGTCTCTCAAAGTTTTCTATACAGGAGTGCAGCCATCAGAACATTCTCGTCAATAACACTGCGCTTCCTCATTTGCTCGCGAACAGGCTACATCAAAATCATATCACTAACCCGCATACCTCTTGCGCTATCCTCAGATGACAGAACTGTTGCGATGGATATGCGTTGATGTTATCTTCCTTGGCGGGACTATCCCCCTGGCGGGACGTGACCGATCGATCGCCGTGATCAATGATTGGGTTTATCGAATCCCCTATTATTGGTCTCTATAACTTCTATACCTGTTCCATCTGCCGGTCGACATCGATGCACAGTGGGTACGGGAAGACAGCTGTTCGCTTTCAACCAGTGACTAACATCGCACCGCGAGCCTTTCACTCACTTGCGCCCTGAGAGAGAGAGGAGGATATTTGCGAGTACACTACAACCTCTAGTGTTCGCAAATTCAACAGACATTATGGCCCAATCCCAAATAGACCACAGGTGTCAAACTAATTCCACGGAGGGACGATTGTCTGCGGGTTTTCGCTCCTCCCTTGTCCTCTATTGATAAATTAAGGTCACTAATTAATTAGTAAGGAAAAAACTAGAACTTGCAGACACTAGTCCCTCCATGGAATGAGTTTGACACCCCTGCCCTAGACCCTACTACACCCTATGCATTTGTGGAGATAAGAAAGGGTTTGAAAGGTGTAAGCAATATGGTATTTAGCTCCACTTGCTAACTGATGCATTACTGTGGGCTCGGTTGAAGTTTCATCATGTTGTTTACACTTGTCAAATCCTCTGAAAACTCCACAGGGGTTAGGGCAGAGATCATGAATTCAAAGAAGATGGTCAGGGGGGCCGCTGCCTGAACATAATGAAAAATAATTTGTAGACCGCAAATTGATCGCAAGAAGCTCAAACAGATATGATACTTGACTAAAACATAATCATTTCAAACCTTCCTTACATTTGGATATGATCATATACAGAGACGTCATGCACCCCAACAATTTGAGGGGGCACAAAGTACGTGAGGATGGCTGGAGGGCAGTAGGCCATCCGTCCTGAAGTTGGAGAATGTTGCATTTTCCAAACAAATGATATAGCTGTTTCCTGCACTCTAGAGTCATAATCATTATGCTAATTTTATGTAAAAAATAAGTATTTTTCTGGATATTTAAGCATACCTCTTGAGCTTCTTTTTTTTAAAGAAAGGAAATATGCTTCTCTGCATCTCTGCTAAAATATGGGTAAAATATTGAAATGAATGTGAGTCTAATTCAGTACATTTAATTATTGCTTGATTTTCTTAAGGTGGCAATATGTAACTTTTTGGGCTACCAGACCAAATTCACATAGGAATGTGAGCTATAGATCTATCATTCTCCTTGAAAATAAGTTTAAGAAGCTGTATATCTGTTCTATGTGTGCTATTTCTATGCTTCCCATTCTTAAGTTATGTTTTTGCATCTTTTACTTTTGGTTTGATTCACCAGCTTCAGTAGCTGAAACAACAATATATTTGGTTATGGAAATTATATTTTACATAAATTTAGATGGAATAACTATTATCTACAGCAGGTATTCCCAATCTGGGTTGCCCCTGCAATGCCGTCGGGGGTAAAACAAACAAAAATGTGAAAAAGCTGTCTACATACCATCACAGACTGATGCTGGCACTAAGACCGCACTCAATGAGCTGTAGTCCGCCGTAAGCAAACAGGAAAACGCTCACCCAGAGGCGGCTCTTCTAGTGGCCAGGGACTTTAATGCAGGAAACTTAAATCCGTTTGACCAAATATCTATCCGCATGTTAGATCTGCAACCAGAGGGAAGAAAACTCTGGACCACCTTTACTCCACACACAGAGACGCATACAAAGCTCTCCCTCGCCCTCCATTTGGCAAATCTGACCATAATTTGATCCTCCTGACTCCTGGTTACAAGCGAAAATTAAAGCAGGAAGCAACAGTGACTCGATCAATAAAAAAGTGGTCAGATGAAGCAGATGCTAAGCTACAGAACTGTTTTGCTAGCACAGGCTGAAATATGTTCCGGCATTCTCCGATGTTATTGAGGAGTACACCAGTACATCAGTCATTGGCTTCATCAATAAGTGCATCAATGACGTCATACCCACAGTGACCATACCCCGTACATACCCCAAACAGAAGCGATGGATTACAGGCAACATCCACACTGAGCTAAAGGCTAGTGCTGCCGCATTCAAGGAGCGGGCCACTAACCTGGAAGCTTATAACCTCTGTAATATCTGTAATATCAACATTTTAAGCAGACCATCATAGTCCCTGTGCCAAAGAACGCTAAGGTAACCTGCCTAAATTACTTACGACCCGTAGTACTCATGTCTGTAGCCATGAAGTGCTTTGAAAGGCTGGTCATGGCTCAAATCAACACCATTATCCAAGAAGCCTTAGACACACCACCATTTGCATACTGCCCCAACAGATCCACAGATGATGCAAACTCTGTTGCACTCCACACTGCCCTTTCCCACCTGGACAAATGGAACATCTAAGTGAGAATGTTATTTATTGACTACAGCTCAGTGTTTAACACCATAGTGCCCTCAAAGCCCATCACTAAGCTAAAGACCCTGGGACTAAACTCCTCTGCAACTGGATCCTGGACTTCCTGACGGCCGCCACCACCTGGTAAGGGTAGGTAACAACACATCCGCCACGCTGATCCTCAACACAGTGGCCCCTCAGGGGTGCGTGCTCAGTCCTCTCCCTCGGTGTGATCAAGAAAAAGGTTATGATTGTGAATTACAGGAGAAAGAGGACCGGACACCGACGGGACTGTAGTGGAGCAGGTTGAAAGCTTCAAGTTCCTTGGTGTCCACATCCCCAACAAACTAACATTGTCCAAGCACACCAGGACAGTCGTGAAGAGAGCACAAGAAAACCTATTCCCCCTCAGAAGACTGAAAAGATTTGACATGGGTCCTCAGATCCTCAAAAGGTTTTACAGCTGAAACATTGAGAGCACTGGTTGCATCACTGCCTGGTATGGAAACTGCTCGGGCTCCAACCGCAAGGCACTACAGAGGGTAGTGCATACACTCCAGTACATCACTGGGGCTAAGCTTCCTGGCAAGCTGTACCAGAGCACCATGTCCAAGAGGCTTCTTAACAGCTTCTACCCCCAAGCCATAAGACTCCTGAACATCCAATCAAATGGCTTCCCAGACTATTTGCATTGCCCCCTGCTGCTGCTACTCTCTGTTGTTGTCATCTATGAATAGTCACTTTAATAAGTCTACCTACATGTACATTTTACTAACCGGTGTCCCTGCACATTGACTCGGTACTGGTAGCCCCTGTATATAGTCTTGTTATTGTTATTTTACTGCTGCTCTTCAATTACTTGTTACTTTAATTTCTTATTCAAATTCATATGTTTTTATTGTTTTTTTAACTGCATTGTTTGTTAGGGGCTCTTAAGTAAGCATTTCACTGTAAGGTGTTGTATTCGGTGCATGTGACTAATCACATTTGATTTCTTTCAAGCACACCCTTCTCATTAACCTGTGAGTTGTTCACAATGTTTGATAAACAAATTAGGTTTTATATTTAAAATGGCGAAATAAAGAGCAAAATTATTGATTATTATTATACACTGCTCAAAAAAATAAAGGCAACACTAAAATAACACATCCTAGATCTGAATGAACCAAATATTCTTATTAAATATGTTTTTCTTTACATAGTTGAATGTGCTGACAACAAAATCACACAAAAATTATCAATGGAAATCAAATTCATCAACCCATGGAGGTCTGGATTTGGAGTCACACTCAAAATTAAAGTGGAAAACCACACTACAGGCTGATCCAACTTTGATGTAATGTCCTTAAAACAAGTCAAAATGAGGCTCAGTAGTGTGTGTGGCCTCCACGTGCCTGTATGACCTCCCTACAACGCCTGTGCATGCTCCTGATGAGGTGGCGGGTGGTCTCCTGAGGGATCTCCTCCCAGACCTGGACTAAAGCATCCGCCAACTCCTGGACAGTCTGTGGTGCAACGTGGAATTGGTGGATGTGCTCAATTGGATTCAGGTCTGGGGAACGGGCGGGCCAGTCCATAGCATCAATGCCTTCCTCTTGCAGGAACTGCTGACACACTCCAGCCACATGAGGTCTAGCATTGTCTTGCATTAGGAAGAACCCAGGGCCAACCACACCAGCATATGGTCTCACAAGGGGTCTGGGGATCTCATCTCTGTACCTAATGACAGTCAGGCTACCTCTGGCGAGCACATGGAGGGCTGTGCGCCCCCCCAAAGAAATCCCATCCCACACCATGACTGACCCACCGCCAAACCGGTCATGCTGGAGGATGTTGCAGGCAGCAGAACGTTCTCCACGGCGTCTCCAGACTCTGTCACGTCTGTCACGTGCTCAGTGTGAACCTGCTTTCATCTGTGAAGAGCACAGGGCGCCAGTGGCAAATCTGCCAATCTTGGTGTTCTCTGGCAAATGCCAAACGTCCTGCACGGTGTTGGGCTGTAAGCACAACCCCCACCTGCGGACATCGGGCCCTCATACCACCCTCATGGAGTCTGTTCCTGACCGTTTGAGCAGACACATGCACATTTGTGGCCTGCTGGAGGTCATTTTGCAGGGCTCTGGCAGTGCTCGTCCTTGCACAAAGGCGGAGGTAGCAGTCCTGCTGCTGGGTTGTTGCCCTCCTACGGCCTCCTCCACGTCTCCTGATGTACCGGCCTGTCTCCTGGTAGCGCCTCCGTGCTCTGGACACTACGCTGACAGACACAGCAAACCTTCTTGCCACAGCTCGCATTGATGTGCCATCCTGGATGAGCTGCACTACCTGAGCCACTTGTGTGGGTTGTAGACTCCGTCTCATGCTACCACTAGAGTGAAAGCACCGCCAGCATTCAAAAGTGACCAAAACATCAGCCAGGAAGCATAGGAACTGATAAGTGGTCTGTAGTCCCCACCACTCCTTTATTGGGGGTGTCTTGCTAATTGCCTATAATTTCCACCTGTTGTCTATTCCATTTGCACAACAGCATGTGAAATGTATTGTCAATCAGTGTTGCTTCCTAAGTGGACAGTTTGATTTCACAGAAGTGTGATTGACTTGGAGTTACATTGTGTTGTTTAAGTGTTCCCTTTATATTTTTGAGCAGTGTATTATTATCTGTGCCCTGGTCCTACAAGAGCTCTTTGTCACTTCCCACGAGCCGGGTTGTGACAAAAACTCGCTCTCATTCTTATGTTTAATACATGTATTGTGTAGTGTGTGTGTGTGTGTGTGGCAGGCTTACAAAGATGGCAAAAAAATAATTTTGAGAGTACGCTGACCCTGGTGCCAGAGGGCGTACGCAGCTGGAGGTTGAATTTTTGAAGGGGTATGGGACTATAAAAGGTTTGGAACCACTGATCTACACTATGCTAGCTTATTTTGTCACATACACTGAAATTAGGCAACTATTAAGGTTTTACCAATCAGGAAATGGCGAAGCGAGTTCTGCATCGTGCAATTTTAAGTCCACCAACCTTGCCAGCAGGTATGCCAGCTAAGATAGTTAGACAAGCTAGCTACTCTAACTTAATTGATAGCCTGAAATGGCTCCTTGATAGCTAGTTATGAGGTTGGGAGACTGGGAACATATCTGGGCTAGCAAAAGCCAACTTCATAAAATTGCTAGATGGGTTGTAGTAAACTCAGGAAAAATAAACATCCCTTTTTCAGGACCCTGTCTTTCAAAGATAATTCATAAAAATCCAAATAACTTCACAGATCTTCATTGTAAAGGATTTAAACACTTTCCCATGCTTGTTCAATGAACCATAAAACATAAATGAACATACACCTGTGGAACGGTCGTTAAGACACTAACAGCTTAAAGACAGAAGGCAATTAAGGACACTAATATAAAAACTAAAGAGGCCTTTCTACTGACTATGAAAAACAACAAAAGAAAGATGCCCAGGGTTCCTGCTCATCTACGGGAACGAGACAGCGCAAAGACAGCGATACAGGGAGACTGTACAGACAGCTGATCGTCCTCGCAGTGGCAGACCACGTGTATCAACACCTGCACAGGATCGTACATCCGAACATCACACCTGCGGGACAGGTACGGGATCCCCGAATTATAACAGGAATGCACAATTCCAACATCAGTGCTCAGACTGTCCGCAATAGTCTGAGAGAGGCTGGACAGAGGGCTTGTAGGCCTGTTGTAAGGTAGGTCCTCACCAGACATCACCGGCAACAACGACGCCTATGAGCACAAACCCACTGTCGCTGGACCAGACAGGACTGGCAAAAAGTGCTCTTCACTGATGAGTTGCGGTTTTGTCTCACCAGGGGTGATGGTCGGATTCGCGTTTATCGTCGAAGAAATGAGCTTAACACCGAGGCCTGTACTCTGGAGCGGAATCGATTTGGAGGTGGAGGGTCTGTCATGGTCTGGGGCGGTGTGTCACAGCATCATCAGACTGAGCTTGTTGTCATTGCAGACGATCTCAACGCTGTGCGTTACAGGGAAGACATCCTCCTCCCCCCTCATGTGGTACCCTTACTGCAGGCTCATCCTGACATGACTCTCCAGCAATATAATGCCACCAGCCATACTGTTTGTTCTATGCATGATTTCCTGCAAGACAGGAATGTCAGTGTTTAGCCATGGCCAGCGAAGAGCCCGGATCTCAATCTCATTGAGTATGTATGGGACCTGTTAGATCGGAGGGTGAAGGCTAGGGCCAGAGCCATTCCCCCCAGAAATGTCCGGAAACTTGTAGGTGCCTTGGTGGAAGAGTGGGGTAACATTTCACAGCAAGAACTGGCAAATCTGGTGCAGTCCATGAGGAGGAGTTGCACTGCTTTACTTAATGCAGCTGGTGGCCACACCAGACACTGACTGTTACTTTTGATTTTGAACCCCCCTTTGTTCAGGGACACATTCTTCAATTTATGTTAGTCACATGTCTGTCGAACTTGTTGAGTTTATGTCTTAGTTGTTGAATCTTGTTATGTTCATACAAATATTGACACATGTTAGGTTTGCTGAAAATAAACACAGTTGACAGTGAGAGGTTGTCTCTTTTTTGCTGAGTTTATGACAGAGAAACAATAACAGGACAAATGTGTCGGGGCATGTGTCCCTTTGCCCCCTATGGTCATGGCGCCTCTGTATTATGCATGGGAATACTTTGGAACAGATTTCCAAAATGTAATCCTCTTGGAGCTGATTTGCTGGTGTTTTGACAGTATTTAATGTACCCCCCAAAAAATTTAAAATAACAAAACAGTTTATATAAAATATAAATAAGGGGGCTAAATTCGGCCCGCGGGCCACCAGTTGGGGAACCCTGACGTAGGGTCTAAGGGTCGATTTGGGATTGGGTTTGAAAAGCAATTATAGGATGTAGGGTATTAGATCAGTGAGGCTTGCCAGGCTACTAGGCGAAAGCCTATGTGGGTGAACTATGATTGTTGACTGTTAGGTTATATTTCCAATTTGTCTAATTTAAAATAGACTATAGGTCTATTTGTTATGCACGGATATGATTGCAGTGTAATACTGCAATGATCCTCAATGTATTAGCCATGTTACAATTCCCATTAAGTGAGTTAACCCTCATGCGTATGGTGATGCGTAGCGTGTTTGCCTTTCATGCCAGTGACCTGGTTTCACTTCCCTGTTGTGCTGTTTGCTACATTGGTGGTAGAAGTGGGATGGTGCCCGTGAGGCCATCAGAGAGATGTGTATACGTGAGGGACTTTGTATAGAGTAAGGGGGTAATGTAGTAACCTCAACCCAACACCTAAAGACCTCATCTAGAGGTTAAATTGTTGGCTTGAAAGTTGCTGGACCAGGGTTGGAGTCCTAGTCTGTGTTAGCAGTCTACCCCTTCTTCTAGCCCTGAAGATCTGCAACAAACTAGCAATGTGCGAGGCTGGTACCAAGCCTCATCGTCACACATTCATATAAATCCGACAGTGAATTAAAACAAACGTACCTCACGAAAATAGTTCATTTTGGACTATAGATTTATCTAGTCTAACCTACTGCAGAATTCACTGGTATCTCACAAAACTCGGATAAACAGACCATAGTCTCGAGGTAGATAAATTACTGGGATTAGAGATAGTCTATGTGTAATTTGGTCTAGATGAAAGTAGATTTGAAGAGATTAAGGGTGAAATTGTTTCTATAAATGACCTCTCATCTGTGCTGTCTTCCTATCAAATCCTCTTATGGAAGCACAGTGAGATAAAGAGGCTTGCTCTACAACCCTGAACTCAGTCCTGCTGTATAGGAGAGAATAGGTCATATCACAGCAAAGGTCATGGCATGTCAGTGTAGAGGCACCCTCTGAGGTGGTTGACAACAAATCAAATGAAAATCAAATTTTATTTGTCACAGACACGTGTTTAGCAGATGTTATTGCGGGTGTAGCGAAATGCTTGTGTTACTAGCTCCAACAGTGCAGTAATATCTAACAAGCAATATCTAACAATACACACAATCTAAAGTAAAGGAATGGAATTAAAAATATATAAATATTGGGATGAGCAATTCTGGAGTGGCATAGACTAAGATACAGTAGAATAGGATAGAATACAGTACATACATATGAGATGAGTAATGCAAAATATGTAAACATTATTAAAATGACCAGTGATTTTAAATCTATGTACAGTGCCTTGCGAAAGTATTCGGCCCCCTTGAACTTTGCGACCTTTTGCCACATTTCAGGCTTCAAACATAAAGATATAAAACTGTATTTTTTTGTGAAGAGTAAACAACAAGTGGGACACAATCATGAAGTGGAACGACATTTATTGGATATTTCAAACTTTTTTAACAAATCAAAAACTGAAAAATTGGGCGTGCAAAATTATTCAGCCCCCTTAAGTTAATACTTTGTAGCGCCACTTTTTGCTGCGATTACAGCTGTAAGTCGCTTGGGGTATGTCTCTATCAGTTTTGCACATCGAGAGACTAACATTTTTTTCCATTCCTCCTTGCAAAACAGCTCGAGCTCAGTGAGGTTGGATGGAGAGCATTTGTGAACAGCAGTTTTCAGTTATTTCCACAGATTCTCGATTGGATTCAGGTCTGGACTTTGACTTGGCCATTCTAACACCTAGATATGTTTATTTTTGAACCATTCCATTGTAGATTTTGCTTTATGTTTTGGATTATTGTCTTGTTGGAAGACAAATCTCCGTCCCAGTCTCAGGTCTTTTGCAGACTACATCAGGTTTTCTTCCAGAATGGTCCTGTATTTGGCTCCATCCATCTTCCCATCAATTTTAACCATCTTCCCTGTCCCTGCTGAAGAAAAGCAGGCCCAAACCATGATGCTGCCACCACCATCTTTGACAGTGGGGATGGTGTGTTCAGCTGTGTTGCTTTTACGCCAAACATAACGTTTTGCATTGTTGCCAAAAAGTTCAATTTTGGTTTCATCTGACCAGAGCACCTTCTTCCACATGTTTGGTGTGTCTCCCAGGTGGCTTGTGGCAAACTTTAAACGACACTTTTTATGGATATCTTTAAGAAATGGCTTTCTTCTTGCCACTCTTCCATAAAGGCCAGATTTGTGCAATATACGGCTGATTGTTGTCCTATGGACAGAGTCTCCCACCTCAGCTGTAGATCTCTGCAGTTCATCCAGAGTGATCATGGGCCTCTTGGCTGCAGCTCTGATCAGTCTTCTCCTTGTATGAGCTGAAAGTTTAGAGGGACGGCCAGATCTTGGTAGATTTGCAGTGGTCTGATACTCCTTCCATTTCAATATTATCGCTTGCACAGTGCTCCTTGGGATGTTTAAAGCTTGGGAAATATTTTTGTATCCAAATCCGGCTTTAAACTTCTTCACAACAGTATCTCGGACCTGCCTGGTGTGTTCCTTTTTCTTCATGATGCTCTCTGCGCTTTTAACGGACCTCTGAGACTATCACAGTGCAGGTGCATTTATACGAAGACTTGATTACACACAGGTGGATTGTATTTATCATCATTAGTCATTTAGGTCAACATTGGATCGTTCAGAGATCCTCACTGAACTTCTGGAGAGAGTTTGCTGCACTGAAAGTAAAGGGTCTGAATAATTTTGCACGCCCAATTTTTCAGTTTTTGATTTGTTAAAAAAGTTTGAAATATCCAATAAATGTCGTTCCACTTCATGATTATGTCCCACTTGTTGTTGATTCTTCACAAAAAAATACAGTTTTATATCTTTATCTTTGAAGCCTGAAATGTGGCAAAAGGTCGCAAAGTTCAAGGGGGCCGAATACTTTCGCAAGGCACTGTATATAGGGCAGCAGCCTCTAATGTGCTAGTGATGGCTATTTAACAGTCTGATGACCTTGATGTAGAAGCTGTTTTTCACTCTCTTGGTCCCATCTTTGATGCACATGTACTGACCTCACCTTCTGGATGATAGCGGGGTGAACAGGCACTGGCTCGTGTGGCTGTTGTTGACTATGCTAAGCTATAGTCAATGAACAGCATTCTTACATAGGTATTTCTCTTGTCCAGATGGGATAGGGCTGTGTGCAATGCGATGGCGAATGCATAGTCTGTGGATCTATTGGGGCGGTAAGGAAATTGAAGTGGGTCTATGGTGTCAGGTAAGGTAAGGTAGAGGTGACATGATCCTTGACTAATCTCTCAAAGCACTTCGTGATGACAGAAGTGAGTGCTACAGGTTGATATTCATTTCGTTCAGTTACCTTTGCTTTCCTGGGTACAGGAACAATGGTGGACATCTTGAAGCATGTGGGGACAACAGACTGGGATACGGAGAGACTGAATATGTCCGTAAACACTCTGTAATGGTCCTGTGTGTAGCTGGTGTAGAGAGTCAGGCGCAGAACAGCAAATATGAGTAATCAACATACTTTTACTCAAAATGACAAATGTACAAAGTAACATCACAAGCACACCATGACGGACCGAAAATATAATGAACTCACAAATACAACATGGGGAACAGAGGGTTAAATAATATACAAGTAATTAAAATTATTTTTTTTACCTTTATTTAACTAGGCAAGTCAGTTAAGAACAAATTCTTATTTTCAATGACAGTGGGTTAACTGCCTGTTCAGGGGCAGAATGACAGATCTGTACCTCAGGGATTTGAACTTGCAACCTTCCGGTTACTAGTCCAACACTCTAACCACTAGGCTAGGTGTAATAAGACAGGTGTAATAAGGTGTAGGTGTAATAAGACAAATACAGAACAAATGGAAAATAAAAAGTGGATCGGAGTTGGCTTGAAAGCCGGTGATGTCGCCCGCCGAACGCCGCCCAAACGGCGGAAGTCGTGACACACTCCAGCCAGCTGGTCAGTGCATGCTATGAGGACACAGCTAGGGATGCTGTCTGGGCCGCCAGACTTGCAAGGGTTAACACGCTTAAACGTCTTACTCACGTCAGCCACGGAGAAGCACAGCCACCAGTCCAGGCCGCGTTGGTGACACTGTGTTATCCTAATAAGGTGTTTAGCTTGTCCGGAAGCAAGACTTCGGTGTGTGCAACGTGGCTGGTTTTCCCTCTGTGGTCTGTGATTGTCTGTGAACCTGCCACTGTGAACCAGACATTTCGTGTCTGAGCCGTTAAATTGCGACTCCACTTTGTCTCTCTATACTGACATTTTGCCTGTTTGATTGTCTTACTGAGAGACAAACATTGTAGTTATTATACAGCCATATTCCCAGTAACCTTGCTATGGTTAAATGCGATGGTTCGCACTTTCAGTTTTGCGGGAATGCTGGCATCTATCCACGGTTTCTGGTTAGAGTAGGTTTTTTATAGCCACAGTGGGTACAACATCTCCTATACACTTCCTGATAAACTCAGTCACCTTATCAGTATATTTGTCTATGTTGTTCTCGGAAGCAGAACATATCCCAGTCCGGGTGATCAAAACAATCTTGAAGTGTGGATTCTGATTGGTCAGACCAGTGTTGA
Source organism: Oncorhynchus mykiss (assembly GCF_057628025.1). Classification (NCBI taxonomy): domain Eukaryota; kingdom Metazoa; phylum Chordata; class Actinopteri; order Salmoniformes; family Salmonidae; genus Oncorhynchus; species Oncorhynchus mykiss. The sequence goes on along the minus strand of NC_143027.1, from coordinate 54,643,818 downwards.
ATAGTCCTACGCACGGGTACTTCCTCTTTGAGTTTCTGCCTATGGCAAAATGCTGTTGTGATCTGATTTGCTGAAGGGGGGGGGGGGGGGGGGGGGTGAGGGCCGTGTTGGCATCTCGGAAGGTGGAGTAGCAGTGGTTGAGTGTTTTAGCAGCCCGAGTACTGCAGTCAATGTGTTGATAGAACTTAGGTACCGTTTTCATCCAATTTGCTATGTTAAAATCCCATGCTATAATAAATTCGGCCTCAGGATATGTGGTTTCCAGTTTATATAAAGTCCAGTGAAGTTCTTTGTGGGCCGTCATGGTATCGGCTTGAGGGGGAATATACACGGCTGTGTTTTATTTATGGGTAGATCAATCTCTGTTAATAATTTTCCCATTCACCATCACCTAGCAGTCCCAGAGTTGGAGACAGAGCCGGGCTCTAACATGTTTAGACCACTGTCGGTCTGCCTCTTTACTGCAGCAATAAAGTCAGATTGACAGGCTTCGGGGAACAGGAAGACTGAGCTAGACACAGTTAGCCAACATTAGCCCCAGTAGATAGGCTTCTGGTTTCCATGGAGAGGCCTTGCGAGACTAAACTGAAAGTTCTCTGAGTTATTCAGAAGTTGATTTGATTCTATAGGCCACACCTGCTTTCTACTGATTCTATCTCACTCTGCTGACACACACAGAGCCTGGCCTAGGTCTACCTCAAAGCCAAGCATGGGACTTTCCTGATTTTGCTCCAGCAATACGTGATTGGTTCAATGATTTTAGGAGGACATGAAGAAATGTGTTGTACTATCCTTGGACATTCTTAATGCACTTACTAATGCACTTCCATGCAGTTTTGGATCTGGATAGGGATCAGCTGGGATTCAGTAAACATTAGAGCAGCTGTGATACCCCTCTGTCCTCCCCCTGACCATTAACCCCATCCTCACCCCTCTGTCCCTCACACCATCAAGACTGATGCAGCTATTATACTCCATAATTCATCAAAATCCTGCACAAATAATCAACTGTAGCAGGGAGGTTATTTAGACAAAAGTTTCACGTGACAATACACACACACACGGGAGTCCCCAGCCGTTCATAAGTCACAGTGTGATTCGGTTCAGCTCTCTCCCTGGTTGAGATGAATGTCACTGCTCTGAGAGTAAATACGATTCCTAGGCTGTGTTAATATTACCCAGCCAGCTGGAACTGAAACCAATGACTTCTGGGCATTTTTCCTTCTTCTCATTTCTGTTTCATAGCACGGTGGAGGGTAATGTTATTGCTGTGCTAAATGGATAGTGTGCGAGGAGGCGAAAGAATGCAAAAGAATAGAGAATCGACCCCCGAGAGGGACACTAGCTTTGGGTAGAGAGAGGGAGGGAATGGTGAAAGAATGGAGGGAAGGATAGAGGGATAGAGGGAAATATGCCCACACCTCCGACTACAGTGTCCCACTCACTATAATATGAGCAACCCTTCCTAGTGTGCTCTATGTTCAGAGTCCTTGTGAAAAGGTTACTGCTACCTGGGTGGGTTAACTTTCTAAATGTAATCTGTTACAGTTACTAGTTGCCTGTCCAAAATTGTAATCAGTAAAGTAACTTTTGGATTACCCAAACTCAGTAATGTAATCTGATTACATTCAGTCACTTTTATATGACTTTACCCCTTAAGAGGCATTAGAAGAAGACAAAAATGTATGTTACCAATTGACCCACATCTATTGCAGGATAAATCCATGTTAACGTGTACCTAGACGTCCATATATGGATGTTACATTTTAATTTTTGTAGGCTTCTTCTAACCCATCGCTTTCTACTACATTTAATAATACCATTAAACTATGTATTTTCATTAAAAAACTAAGTCTATCAGAATTCCAGTCATTCCAATAATTGCTATACCCCTTGATCTTCAAGAATAGGACTTGGAGATATGGAAGTACAGATTAGCCTAATTGTTTTACCCATAGCCTAACCCCAAAACTAAGGACTTATTAGCCAGCCCTACTATGTTGTTTATAATTTTGTTGTTATGGAGGACTTATTGGGCTCATTGATTTGAGTTGAAAAATAAATGCTGCACTCATGGAATGGCATGCTTTGAGCACTACTGCAAAATTCTATTTACATGTGAAAAACGAATGCCATATGCTGCATTTGCTATAGGCCTATTGTTTACCTTTTTGTTGGGGACACTTTGATATCTTGATAAGATGCAGCTGTTTTGAAGGGCAAATTCACAGATGAAACAATAACTAAATGGTTGCCGAACCTCTGTTTTGGTAAAAAAGCTGAGGGATGGGCCTGGAGAAATGTAACCCCTCTCAGATTAATAGACAGAGCTATGGATACAAGGACTGGACATCCATGATAACAAAATTATTGTTTTAACCTTGTTATGAGACTATACAGCGTTTGTTTAAATTGACAATGTTTACAAACATTGGAGAAAAACAAGCTTATGTTTTGGGTTCTCATGGAGTGTGAAAGTTGAACTAAGCTCATGAGGCGTTTACAAGTTATATTATTCAAGAATCAATTGGATATCTATATGAATCCAAAAATGGATGTAGCAAGTACAGATTGTCCCTTTACGTTTATCAAAAGTGTACTACTTTGTGCATGTGTCCATTAGGTGTATGGATTGAGCAATAAAAGCCCCACTTTTATTCCATAGGCTGGGATCCCCACTATGCAGCTGTTGCATGAGCGCATTTTTCACTGGCTGTCCACTGGTTTCAAAAACAATGATTGACAGGCAGCTTCAACTTTTTGAATTCAACCATTATAGGGTTCAAATACACATTAAGATTGTTGAACAGCCATCCACAACGACCACAATCCATAAGGCGCAAATAGCTAAATAAGAGAGCAGCAGTGTGGTTCAAATCAAATCAAATGTATTTATATAGCCCTTCGTACATCAGCTGATATCTCAAAGTGCTGTACAAAAACCCAGCCTAAAACTCCAAACAGCAAGCAATGCAGGTGTAGAAGCACGGTGGCTAGGAAAAACTCCCTAGAAAGGCCAAAACCTAGGAAGAAATCTAGAGAGGAACCAGGCTATGACCCCTCAAAGCCTGGTTCCTCTCTAGGTTTCTCTCTAGGCCAGTCCTCTTCTGGCTGTGCCGGGTGGAGATTATAACAGAACATGGCTAAGATGTTCAAATGTTCATAAATGACTAGCATGGTCAAATAATAATAATCACAGGCAGAACAGTTGAAACTGGAGCAGCATCACGGCCAGGTGGACTGGGGACAGCAAGGAGTCATCATGCCAGGTAGTCCTGACGCATGGTCCTAGGGCTCAGGTACTCCAAGAGAGAGAAAGAAAGAGAGAAAGAGAGAATTAGAGAGAGCATACTTAAATTCACACAGGACACCGGATGAGACAGGAGAAGTAGTCCAGATATAACAAACTGACCCTAGCCCCCCGACACATAAACTACTGCAGCATAAATACTGGAGGCTGAGACAGGAGGGTTCAGGAGACACTGTGGCCCCATCCGATGATACCCCCGGACAGGACCAAACAGGAAGGATATAACCCCACCCACTTTGCCAAAGCACAGCCCCCACACCACTAGAGGGATATCTTCAACCACCAATTTACCATCCTGAGACAAGGCTGAGTATAGCCCACAAAGATCTCCGCCACGGCACAACCCAAGGGGGTGCGCCAACCCAGACAGGAAGATCACATCATCAATGTGCTATGTAGATATCAATAATAAGTGATATCCGTATTGTCATAGACTAAACCACTCGATCATCCATACCTCCAAGCGTTTATTCAAGTTGGATAATCTTTGGATGCCAACAGCAGTCGCACCATTGGAAGATATAGCTTGGACTGTAGCCTACAAAAGCCTATTCCTGCTCTTTTCCTGCGATCCATCAAACACATTTGGGGTGTCATCAAAGTGGTCTCTGACTTGTGGTCAGACTTGCTCAGGTGGAACAAACTTAAACTTGCAAATTTTTTCAATGCTGATTTGAATATAATTGAAAAAACAGAGAAGTGTCAAAGATTTTTTTCTCTCGCAAACATCCTTTCTGAATTTAAAAGTAATCCTCGAAGTAATCATCTAGTGTTCAAAAGTATTTTTGCTGGTAACGTACCAGATTACAGTTACCGTTTTTTTGTAATCCCTTACATGTAACGGATTACATGTCATTTGTTACTCCCCAACCCTGTCCATATGGATACCTCTAGCTCCTTGCTAGAATACCATTCCCTCCCTCCATGTACCAAAGTGACCCTCTCAATCAATGCAGATCAATCTGTGAAAGCCTGTGTATGCAGGAACTCAGATGTCCGGGATTATCAGTCAGTCCATTAACCCAATCAATCAATTAGTGCCCTGTAGGTATTGACCTGTATGAATTCTTCTAATGCAGGAATGGACCACATTGATAGGGGTGGGGCCAAAAAAATTTCATATAGAAAAACAGCATATTACTGATCTGAAAGGTTAGCTGTGTTAGCCCAGTCGCTAGCTTATCCAGTGTCAGTGATACATAGAGCAATCATGTGCTGTCTATCAATGGGAACAACTGTAATCAGTTTGCAAGCAGCATTGACAAAATTAATTGAATTAAATTAACCTCATAAAATGTTACCTGTAATGCTCATCTCCTGTAGCCTAATTGTAACCTAACTCCTTATTGTCATACTTTACCCACATTTCAAGGGTTGTATATGTACTAAACGATTTTATATGTCAGCACTTAAAAGGCATGTACAAAATCTGGTATATGGTTTGCCCCATATTCATTGTCTACTGGTATCCTTTTAAATTGAGAACATACTGTACACTGAGTGTACAAAACATTAAGGACACCTGCTCTTTCCATGACATAGAATGACCAGGTGAATCCAGGTGAAAGCTATGATCCCTTATTGAGGTCACACATTAAATCCACTTCAATCAGTGTAGATGAAGGGGAGGAGACAGGTTAAAATTAAAGAAGGATTTTCAAGCCTTGAGACAATTGAGACATGAGCTGTGTTCGAATACTCATACTAACCATTCTATTTGTGATGTAAAATGAGCATGCTTATTGGTCATAGTATGGAAATAGAGTTTCAAATGTTCGCCAAAATACGAAGTATACAAACAGTGGACACTATTTCCGTGCTTTTAGGGCCCACAATGCAATTATTTAGAAAATGGGCGTGGCTTCACAACATTTTCTGATTTGAAGAAAATATGCAGCCAAAATCCGACGAGAGCACATTTGTAACAACTTTCTTGCGCTGAAGGAGAGGACCAAAATACAGCGTGGTTAGAGTTCAACATGTTTAATAAAGACCATACACGAGAACACTACAAAATACAAAACAACAAATGTGAAAACACGAAACAGTCCTATCTGGTGCAATGACACAAAGACAGAAGACAATCACCCACAAAATACCCAAAGAACATGGCTGCCTAAATATGGTTCCCAATCAGAGACAACGATAAGCACCTACCTCTAATTGAGAACCAATCTAGGCAACCATAGACTTACATAAACACCTAGAAAGGACACACCCCATAAACATACAAAACCCCTAGACCAGCGAAACACGTAAATCCCCCATGTCACACCCTGACCTGACCAAAATAATAAAGAAAACAAAGATAACTAAGGCCAGGGTGTGACAACATTGCTTTAACATATTATGACAAATATTAAGAAAATGTTGAGCAACGTAATAAAGTAATGTAAATTATGTTACAGGTCATGTTGGATGACAATTTGTTAGCTGCGTTAGGCTTACCGCACAGCATATCATCAAAGCAGTTGCGTGTATGTACTGGTGTGTTAGTTAGCTACCTAAAGTTAGTTGGATACTAATACATCGAACTTGCCAATATATTAACTATGTGCTATCTAACTAACTACCCAACATGTATTGACTTGATTAATCACATAATTCTTAGCTTAGCTAAGTTGTATAGTCGTTGTGCATTCTCAATGGACATTGCTAATGAAGTCGTAAGATGTCTAGCTAGTAATATGTTACGCTAACAACCTAGCAAGAAGTTGCATAGCAACATCATCAACTTCCAGTAGACAGGCGAAGTGCTAGTACACTCAACTGAAAGGATACCGCTCATTTACAGTATACTAAAAACAAACTAATAGTATGTAGTATATACTCATTAAGTATGTAGTATACAGTATGTTAGCATGGGTTTTCGAGCACAGCTATGGATTGTGTATGTGTGCCATTCAGAGGGTGAATGGGCAAGACAAAACATCCGCTTTGAACGGAGTATGGTAGTAGGTGCCAGGCACACTGGTGTGTGTCAAGAACGCTGCTGGGTTTTTCACGCTCAAAGGTTTCCCATATGTATCAAGAATGGTCCATGCCCCAACAAATTGAGGATGTTCTGAGGGGGATAGGGGGGGGGGGGGGGGGGGTGCAACTCAATATTAGGACGGTCTCCTTAATGTTTTGTACACTCAGTGTATAGCTCAACATGTAAACAATGTATGAGTTTACTTAGTCCATGCTTCAGATGAAAGATGCCCATACGGCCAGTAACGTAGTCCCGTGGCTGCATTGGTGATGCAAAATGGATTAACACAGTTGATATACTGAGAAAGGGTGACAATCAAACAAAATCTGACAACTAGACAGAAAAGGAAATGTATATTTGAGAACACAACACAGAAAACACAGACACATTACAGACAGAACCCCTTCCCCTCTTTATTGCAGGATTGTGATATGTCCTTACAATCTTCACAATATTTTCGGACGAAAATACAAATGGAGACAAGGAAAAAAGTGTGTCACCAGAGCTGTTTAGAGAGCGTTGTGACATTTTGACTTTATCAGCGTAATCCATTTTCAAATTCAATAAACATAAATCGCAGACTGTCGTCCACACTTGATCATTTGAAAACTAGCACTTGAAACTAGCGTAGGTAACAACGACCCAGACGGAAAACCGTGATACACATAACACACAGCTCCTCTTCTACGGGCGTGAGGGGGAGGGTTCTTGAAATGTAATAGCCAAACAAAATCTTGCCTCTGGGAGCCAGTGGACCATTCAAACCATTTTTGCAATACAAAAATTGTCCAGACCTCCAAGGGAGGCGTGACAACAAGGTGATTTTAGAGGTACGGCAACACAACATGGGAAACTAGCATTGCCGCTCATTATAAGTGCACACTCTTATGATACCTTCCCGGGGACCTGGCCTATGTGACCCAGACACTGCCCCCTGGTGTAGCGGAGGTTACTACTAATTATGGTGCGCTCCGGGGAAGATACTAGTACTAGTTGGTACGCATTGGAGTAGCACATATTTTGGTATTACTGTATGGCTCAGTCTGTTGAGCATGGCGTTAGCAAGGCCAGGGTTGTGGGTTTGTTTCCCGGGGCTACCTATAGGATAAAAGCGTCTGCTAAATGGCATATATTATTATGTATATACAGCATATTTTAGTTGTACCCTCTGTCATAAGACATAATGTTGTCTGTAATATAACATTGTTGAAAACTCACTTGTATTGTCCAAAATGGACCGCGATTTGGTCAAAAACCTACATCAGAGTGACGTAATATATGGCGTTGAAGGAGGTCTGCAGTACTCTATAGGATGGATTGTTTCAGTGTCTTACACATACTGTACAGGTGCTCAGCATGTATGGGATCCTCTTATAGTGAGATTATATAATCAATATAACAAACAGTGTCATAAATGCTATTCATTCTCCTTCCAAAGGAACACGGGACCTACTCCTTTAAGGGCACCATCTACGCCGCCATCCCCTGTGGGCGAGCAACGCCGGGCACCCGAGGCCAAACCCCGGCGCTGGGGTCCGACATGGACCGGGTCATAGGCCAGGAGAACTGCCTGTTCCTCAACGTGTAGACCCCCACCCTGAAGCCTGAGGCTGGGCCACCTGTGATGGTGTAGATCCATGGGGGCTACCCGAGAGAGGAGCTGGCAGCCAGGAATGAGGTGGAGTACATCCGCTTCAACTAAAGGCTCAACCTCCTGGGCTTCCTGGCTCTGAAGCTGCTGGGAGAGGGCTTCACCTACTAACACTTATAAGTTCAGGTAGTCCCTCCCCGTTTTTCCCCTTTTTGCTTCCATTTGATGAACTGGAATATACTGTTGTAGGTTATATAATGACCTACAACAGTAGAGCAGAAGATGCCAATCCATAAATTCTTAGTCCCTTGTGTCAACATGGCAAAGTGCAAACATGAAGAAAAAATGTCTTTGTTTTTCAGCCAAGTTCCTCTTCTTCTTGGTATTTTGCTGGCAGGTAATGTGCAAATAACCCTTGTGATTGAGACATTAACAAAGTTGATTCGTCTACAAAAAAAAAAACGGTTTCCTCATCAGATTCCCTCATCCCTGCCCTCGCCACAGTTTAAGGTGATGAGCATGCATAACTGCAAACTCCTGGCCCAAATACGTTAGCACCAAGTTAGCGTTGCAAGCTATCAATGTCTAAAGCAGTTTTCTAGCAGATAGTTCATGGTGTGTTCAAGTATGACAGTGGAGGCGATGTAGCCATATAACAAACTATTTAGCGTACTTAACAGAGCTTTAAAATATTCATGGTGTTTATGTTTGTACTTCCATCACCCTGAACATTTTAAAGTGTGTATACCTACCCATTAAGATGTGAATATTTAATGTTCTGTAATGAGATTTGGCTAACTGGAGGTGCCTTGTCTTGCTACAGATGCTGGGAGAAAAGGTTTTCTTTCTCGGCACGCTAGCCCATTCTTTCACACACACACACACACACACACACACACACACACACACACACACACACACACACACACACACACACACACACACGTGATGGGAGCTTTTTCATAGTGCAACAGTTTTAACTCTTAAGGAAGCCATATGTGCACACACACACGCACACAAAAGAGGTGATCTAAATCCCCTGTCCCATGTCCTATATCCGTATCCGGATCTAAAAATGTTGGGTATTGGCATAAGCTTTCAGGTACTCTAGGTTAGATGGAGATTCTGAAATCGGAACAAGGATATGGAACATAGAAAACGAGGCCATGTCAGAACGGGATTGAGCCAGGCTTCTCTCATCTCTAATTGGTGTCCCAATTGTCACAATTGTCCCCCAGGAAACTACGGCTTCATGGACCAAATAGCAGAGCTGAATTGGGTCCAGAGGAACATCCATCTGTTTGGAGGAGACCCCAATCAGGTCACCATATTTGGGCGGAGCTCAAGTCACACGGGGGGGTTAAAGAATTCTCTTTCATCTGTGAGACATACATGTAGAGTTTGGTTGAGTCATTTCAGAGATTTAGATTTTTATGGTTGGTAACAAAAAATATCTTTGTGGCATCTCTGTGTTATCTGGGGGAGAGCAAAATATGCATTTCCTTCACAAGATGGACCAATAAACTTCTGTCCTATTCTAATCTACTCTACCCCCATAGATGGGATGTCTGTGTGGACCCTGATGATATCACCGCTGGCGAAAGGTCTGTTCCACAGTGTGGTGGATATGATAGGCTCCTACGTGTATAACGCATCACCGGAGAGGGTGGAGTCAGACAACCTGACCTGCCTCCGAAAACTCTCCATCAGTCAGATACTACGGATAAACACATATGTACACCCTCTCACACACAATCTTGCACACATACACAGATACTATGGGTATACCGGATTCACACGATGATTTTAAAGTCAACCGTGCCAAGCTTTCAGGTAACTGCCAAAATAAAGGAAACACTAACATAGTGTCTTAATAGGGCGCCAGAACAGCTTCAAGGCACCTTGGCATAGATTTTTACAAGTGTCTGGAACCCTATTCAAATCAAATCAAATCAATTTATATAGCCCTTCTTACATCAGCTGATATCTCAAAGTGCTGTACAGAAACCAAGCCTAAAACCCCAAACAGCAAGCAATGCAGGTGGGATGTGACACCATTCTTCATTCAAATTCCATCATTTCTCGTTAAGGGTGGTGAAAAACGCTGTCTCAGGCACCGCTCCAGGATCTCCCATAAGTGTGTCAATTCGTTACTCGGCAAACGGAAGACAGTCCTCCCCTCCTTGATAACCTCCTGTCGAGGAGTGTAATCCTACCGCATAGAATGTCTTGGACAACTAGCTTGATTTGTTTTAATCAGATATTTACACATTTACTTTGGGATCCACCCCTGTAAACGTAATTTGCCTGATGATGCTCGAGTAGAGAAGGAGCTTCTCATTTCATACAAGCTCATTTTAGTCGACATCCTCGAGAGAGTACAGAGTAGAGAGGACGCAGGAGTTGAGCAAATCTAATCCAGAACATATCATTGTATCCCTCATTTACTTGTGTTTTTTTTAAAATTTACAGCCAGTTACCTGTATTCTTTTCTTGGCATTATCTTGCCACCAGATGGCAACTGTGCACAGTTCAACATATTTTGATACAATAGAATAGAGAGTAACTGTCATTATCTCGCTCTCTTTCTCTGTCCCTGCCAGGCCATTCCATGGAAGGAGTAACCGTCATGGAGGCCAGATGACCTAGTACACCTGCCAACAAAGGGGCGCTTGGTGGTGGACGGTCACGTTCTCCACGCCCCTCCCTTAAAAACGCGGAGGAAAGGAGGTGACTACAATGATGTTCCATTCCTAATAGGAAGCACAGAGCAGGAGACTGACTTCAGGTGAGTAATAATGGAATCTGTTCCATTACTCTTAAACTGCTGGAAGCAGAGAGGAAGGTGTAGGCAGCAAGAAAGAGGGCAGGCAACAGTTTACACAGGGTCACGGCTGGCACTAAAGACCGGGAGGCCTCTCCAAAAAAAAATTGGGAGGGGGCACACGGGGAGTGTGACAGAGTCAGGATTCAGACCTGAGCCAACTCCCCGTGCTTACTGTGGCGAGCATGTGACTGGTCAGGCACCGTGCTATGGGGTGATGCGTACGGTGTCTCGAGTGAGCATTCACAGGCCGGTGTGCTCTGTGCCAGCGTCCCACATTTCCCGGGTGGAAGTGGGCATCCAGCCAGAACGGGTTGTGCCAGCTCTGCGCTCAAGACCGCCAGTGCGCCTCCACGGCCCAGTGTATCCGGGACCTCTGCCAAGAACTAAGCCTCCTGTATGTCTCCCCAGCCTGGTGAGTCCTGTTCCTGCTCCCAGAGCCAGGCCTTCTGTGTGTCTCTCCACTCCAGTGATCCATGGAAAGAAGCCTCCAGTGATGATCCATGGCACGAAGCCTCCAGTGATGGTCCATGGCCCAAAGCCTCCAGTGATGATCCATGGCACGAAGCCTCCAGTGATGATCCATGGCAAGAAGCCTCTAGTGATGATCCATGGCACGAAGCCTCCAGTGATGATCCATGGCAAGAAGCCTCCAGTGATGATCCATGGCAAGAAACCTCCAGTGATGATCCATGGCAAGAAGCCTCCAGTGATGATCCATGGCACGAAGCCTCCAGTGAGTAGTCATGGCACGAAGCCTCCAGTGAGTAGTCATGGCACGAAGCCTCCAGTGAGGAGTCATGGCACGAAGCCTCCAACGACAGCCTCCAATCCGGAGCCTCCAGCGACGTCCTTCAGTCCGGAGCCTCCAGAGACGGCCTCCAGCCCACAGCGAGGGTGCCCAGTCCGGGGCCCGCAATGAGGGTGCCCAGTCCGGGGCCCGCGGCGAGGGTGCCCAGTCCGGGGCCCGCGACGAGGATCCCCAGTCTGGGGCCCGCTACGAGGTTCACCAGTCTGGGGCCCGCATCGAGGGTTGTTCGGCGTCTTTTCAAATAAAAAGAAAATGTACGCTCACCACGCTGCACCTTGGTCAAGTTCTTTCAACAGCCGTGACAGAAGGCTCTGTCAAGAGGGTGTGATGCAATTGCGGAGCTTCGGGAGACTTGCAGAGGCCAAATCGAGCTCTGTACCATATGGCTGTGTGCCTCCCAAATGTCATAAAACTTCTACAGTGGCCATACAGTGGCCATACAGCATTTACTGCAATGCACCCCCAACAGAAGTCAGAGCATTCTAACTTACCCACTCCTCTTTCTATTCTGTTTAGAGCCAGTTTGCACTGTTCTGTGAAGAAAGTAGTACACAGCGTTGTACAAGATATTCAGGTTTTTGACAATTTTTCACATGGAATAGCCTTCATTTCGCAGAACAACATTTTAAAACGACTTTGTTTCTGGCCATTTTGAGCCTGCAATCGAACCTACAAATGATGATGCTCCAGATTCTCAACTAGTCTAAATAAGGCTAGTTTTATTGCTTCTTTAATCAGAACAACAGTTTGCAGCTGTGTTAACATAATTGCAAAGGGGTTTTCTAATGATCAATTAGCCTTTTAAATTGGTAAACTTGGATTAGCTAAAACAACACAGAAGTGTACACAGAAGTGATGATTTCTGATAATGGGCCTCTTTTCGCCTATGTAGATATTCCATAAAAAAATCTGCCGTTTCCAGCTACAGTAGTCATTTACAACATTAACAATGTCTACACTGTATTTCTGATAAATTTTAACGGTAGTGTATATTATATATATATATATATATATATATATATTTTTTTTAAACAGTATTTTCCTTCTTCATTATTTTACCCCCAATTACAGTCCCCTCCTCTAATTGGAATAAAGTAATGGACAACAATAGTTAGACTTCTACTTCCAGATTATACATACTATAAAAATGTTTACAGACACAATATAGTTTACATTTGTTTTTTTTTTGTTCCACCCTTCAGCTCCCCTCAACCCCTCCCATCTATGTCTGAACACCGTCCTTTTTGATTTCTATTTGCCATATATTTTTCAACTGTGCTGTGATGTCTCACAAAACTTCTGAACCTTTCTATTCTTATAGTTTACACAGATTGCAAATTAAAGATACACATTATGTGCTGAGAGCATTATTAAATTATTGATCGATTGACTTAGACTTTTCAAATCACCCAGCAGTGCTATCTGCAGAGTTAGTTCCAGGTAAATGGTGGATTTCTTCAGCCATTCCTGAACCTGCGACCAAAATCAAGCTACATAATGTATGCGCAGTACCAAAACAAGTCATCTAATGATTCTGTCCCTTGTCATGGAAGAACGGGGACATTTTCAGCTTCCAGGAATTGTGTACAGATCCTTGCGACATGGGATTGTGCATTATCACGCTAAAACATGAGGAGATGGTGGTGAATGAATGGCACGACAATGAACCTCAGGATCTCATCACGTTATCTCTGTGCATTCAAATTGTCATCGATAAAATGCAATTCTGTTCGTAGTCTGTAGCTTATGCCTGCCCATACCATAACCCCACCACCATATGGCACTCTGTTCACAATGTTGACATCAGCAAACAGCTTGTCCACACAATGCCATACACATGGTCTGTGGTTGGACATACTGCCAATTTCTCGAAAACGTTGGAGATGGCGCATTCAGTTCTCTGGCAACAGCTCTGGTGGACATTCCTGCATTCAGCATGCCATTGCACGGTCCCTCAAATTGAGACATCTGTGTCATTGTGTTATGTGACAAAACTGCACATTTTAGAGTGGCTTTTTATTGTCCGCAGCACGAGGTGCACCTGTGTAATGATCATGCTGTTTAATCAGCTTCTTGATATGCCACACCTGTCAGGTGGATGGATTATTTCGGCAAAGGAGAAATGTTCACTAACAGGGATGTAAACCAATGTGGGCACAACATTTGAGAGAAATAAGCTTTTTGTTCGTATGGAACATTTCTGGGATCTTTTATTTCTGCTCATGAAACATGTTGCGTTTATATTTTTGTTCAGTGTAATAATAAACTACATTTATCAATCTGACTTACGTGAATAAATGCTTTAGCCCAGTTAGCAATGAGCAATCTGGAGGCCGGCGTCCATCCAGAGCTTATTTGCCCATCGCCTCATTCACATGGCGCCCGCGATATTCCACTTGTGCATATCATACAAAACAGAAAATTCGAAATGGGTGACGGACATCCACAAATGAACACATATCATCCTAAATGGAGTGACTCTGATTTACATACAGAATAATATGAAATGCTCTGAGACCAGGTTGCCTTATCAGTCATTGATCAGTTCTGATGTAGTACCACCACTGCAATGTGTGCAATGATAATCACTTGTCTTTTATGTCTGATTTTCTATTTTGAAAACTATTCTCACTTGCTAGTGTTGTACTCAGGTGGTATGCTGAACATCATGCCATATCATGCCATGGCCTAAAATACAAGGTATATTGCAATCACTGATCAATGATGCTAATAAACACGCCGGGTGAATGGTTATAGGTCTATTGACACAAATGTTATATTTGATTTATTTTATAGTCCTGAAGAACTTGCTAGAGAGGGCTCCGTTCTCCACATGAGTACAACACTACACCGTGGTTGGTGTAAAGCATCTGCAAAGCCAGCAGAGGGCGCCAAAGCACACAATAGACTTCACATCAGCCACCACTGTAGTGTACATGAGGTGAATCGGTTCGTAGAAACAAAATAGGACTGTAAATGCAGGAGGACTGTACCTTTAAGTCATCATCATCATCATCATACGACATACATATTTCGGTCACGCATGCCACGCTGCTGCGCCTGCTCAGTTTAACACAGACGGTTCAGTGACAAATGTACCACTATCCCGTTAGATGTAGGAAGCCCGTGTGCTCCAGTGTATACCCACTGTAGACTTTGCGTTTATTGTTGTGATTCCGCGATTTGGGTGACAGCTCCAGTTGATCAAAAAATTCCAGGCGCAACCGAATAATGAGAAGAGGGATTTACAATATTTCTACTGCACGGATAGCGCAGAGAGAGATCCACAATAAAAGGTAAATAATAATCAATACATTTCCTTTATTGTTTCGCCATTCGTGTGTAATTCCCCTGATGACATAATGCTACATTATAGGTTATGAAAATGCGGATGAATGCAACAACACTCCCTTGTGCGGTCGTGTTTAGCCTTTTGTGCGTTGCCTATATTGCTTTTCTACAGGCTACAGTTTTGCTGACAACACCCAATTAATATAATCCCCTTGGTATCAATGTAGCCTTTCTCTGTAGAATGGCGAATATGGTTATAAACAGAAACACTTCAGTAACTTGATTTCCTGCTTAGGATAGGATTCAATAGATGGATTTGCATAGGTTGCCCAGCGTAAAATACACAGGAACACATTTTTCCTTCCTTTAAAAAAATAGTATTTATAGTATTTATTGTTTTGCAATATTATATATGCACTATCTGTCGTTGTGGTAATGCACAGTTCGTTGTGTAATGAATTAATGTGTGTGTGTGTTTTTCATGCATGTTTGTGTGTTCCTGTGCATGTGCATGTGTTCCTAACTCATTCCATTTGCGCCTGTGTATGTGTGGGACAACTTCCTCTGGGCAAGTCAAGTCAATCAGTTGGGGGCACGACCAGCTACGTAAACCCTCTCTGGTCTCTCTTCTGGCCTCTCTTCTGGCCTCTGCCCTGCCAACATAGACATTCTCAGTAACTCCATATGCCTGCTATGATTTCAGACCACTGACCACATGGCAGTTGCTGCCAGACGCTTTGAATAGTATGCAGCACATTCAGAGCTTTATAGCGAGGATCGCCATCGCCCGTGTTCCCTCTTCTGAGTTTGTTGTTCTGAAAGTAAGACCAGAGATAAAGAGGTGAAGCTGTTCCTGACCATCAGTAGCCTACCATATTGGTATTTTAATGTCTCCCGACCTGAGTTTCTTTGGTTAGGACGGGTGTGTTGTCACTTTTTTATTTTTGCCCATTAAGATAAACAAACAAATGTTAGGCTTACTCCTTGGAGGCCAGGAGGGTCAAATGTCTTTCTCCTTGTAGTCACAGATATCATTATCTGCTGACCATGTAGTTCCAGGTGTACTGTACTGTGCAGACATCAGTCGAAGCCTCAGTCATCTCCTCTGCTCTGTTTTATTTGTGCCAATGAGTGACCACTGTCTGTCTGGCAGACATGGGCTACATTCTCTACCTTACTGAATTATTCAGTAGGTCTAGACTGATTCACATTCTAGACATTCAGTCCTGTCTGGTAAGTTAAAGCATCCATGCCGTCGTTGTAATTGTATTTTCAAATCACCACTTTATGTCTAATAACACTGTGTGTGTGTTTTATATTAATGAAAATAACTCCAAAATATATTTTTCATACTTCATTTCCCTGAGCTTTCTTTTGGTCTTGAAATGGTCAGTCTGATCCTGTGGGCGTTTAGGAAGCAAATGTGAAGATATTTACATACACAGCCCTGATTGGTTGATAGGATGTTCTAGAGCTCACTCCTTACCCAGATGAACAGTCATTGGTGTATTATAATCAGATCACATTGTGATGTCATGATGTGGTCCAAAAATTCCATCCCACCTGAACAGACAGAAATTCCAGGCATTTAAAAAAAAACAGCTCTTACACAAAAAGGACATTATTATAATTTTCACAATTTCAGTGTTATTTCAACATCATGGAAAAATATAAAAGGAAAATCACGTTTTTAACTGCACTGCCCCTTTAAGTTGGCTACTCCGGTCCTCTGTGTGTGTGTGTGTGTGTGTGTGTAGGGTTTTGTTCCAGCCCACCATTTAAAAAACCTGATTGAAACAATTGTGATCCTCAGGTTAGACCACGGTTAGCTCAATCGGATGTTTTAGGGCCAAGCTGGAACAAAAGCCTCCCCATACTGTCTAGTACTCTGTTCTAGCTGCATGTGCCTGACTGCCTGTGCCTGACTGCCTGTGCTTGACTGCCTGTCAAAATGAATACCTTAAACAGTACAGTTATCATTTATTAGACTTGTGCCATCATGCCCATGTTGCATGTAGTTGTAAACAATATTGTGGAAACATCTCCACTCAGTGGTTGAAAGCAGAGGTCGACCGATTATGATTTTTCAACGCCGATACCGATACCGATTATTGGAGGACCAAAAAAAGCCGATACCGATTAATAATATTTGTAATAATGACAATTACAACAATACTGAATGAACACTTATTTTAACTTAATATAATACATCAATAAAATCAATTTAGCCTCAAATAAATACTGAAACACGTTCAATTTGGTTTAAATAATGCAAAAACAAAGTGTTGGAGAAGAAAGTAAAAGTGCAATATGTGCCATGTAAGAAAGCTAACGTTTAAGTTCCTTGCTCAGGACATGAGAGCACATGAATGTTGGTGGTTCCTTTTAACATGAGTCTTCAATATTCCCAGGTAAGAGGTTTTAGGTTGTAGTTATTATAGGAATTATAGGACTATTTCTCTCTATACCATTTGTATTTCATATACCTTTGACTATTGGATGTGCTTATAGGCACTTTAGTATTGCCAGTGTAACAGTATAGCTTCCGTCCCCCTCCTCGCCTCTACCTGGGCTCGAACCAGGAACACATCGACAACAGCCACCCTCGAAGCAGCGTTACCCATGCAGAGCAAGGGGAACAACTACCCCAAGTCTCAGAGCGAGTGACGTTTGAAACGCTATTATCGCACACCCCGCTAACTAGCGAGCCATTTCACAACGGTTACACCAGCCTAATCTCGGGAGTTGATAGGCTTGAAGTCATAAACAGCGTAATGCTTGAAGCACAGCGAAGAGCTGCAGGCAAAACGCACAAAAGTGCTTTTTGAATGAATGCTTACGAGCATGCTGGTGCCTACCACCGCTCAGTCAGACTGCTCTATCAAATCATAGACTTAATTATAACATAAAAACAGACAGAAATACGAGCCTTAGGTCATTAATATGGTCGAATCCGGAAACTATCATTTCGAAAACAAAACGTTTATTCTTTCAGTGAAATCCGGAATTGTTCCGTATTTTATCTAACGGGTGGCATCCCTAAGTCTAAATATTGCTGTTACATTGTACAACCTTGAATGTTATGTCATAATTATGTAAAATTCTGCCAAATTAGTTCGCAACTAGCCAGGCGGCACAAACTGTTGCATATACCCTGACTCTGCGTGCAATGAATGCAAGAGAAGTGACACAATTTCACCTGGTTAAAATTGCCTGCTAACCTTTCTTTGAGCTAAATATGCAGGTTTAAAAATATATTTTTCTGTGTATTGATTTTAAGAAAGGCATTGATGTTTATGGTTAGGTTCACGTTGGAGCAACGACAGTCCTTTTTCGCGAATGCCCACCGCATCGATTATATGCAACGCAGGACACGCTAGATAAACTAGTAATATCATCAACCATGTGTTGACTACACATGGTTGATGATATTACTAGTTTATCTAGCGATTATGATTGATTGATTGTTTTTTATAAGATAAGTTTAATGCTAGCTAGCAACTTACCTTGGCTTCTTACTGCATTCGCGTAACAGACAAGCTCCTCGTGAGGCAGGTGGTTTAGAGCATTGGACTAGTTAACCGTAAGGTTGCAAGATTGAATCCCTGAGCTGACAAGGTACAAATCTGTCGTTCTGCCCCTCAACAAGGTAGTTAACCCACTGTTCCTAGGCCGTCATTGAAAATAAGAATGTGTTCTTAACTGACTTGCCTCATTAAATAAAGTTATAAAAAAATAATTTTAAAAAATCGGCAAAATCGGCATCCAAAAATACCAATTTCCGATTGTTATGAAAACTTGAAATCGACCCTAATTAATCGGCCATTCCGATTCATCGGTCGACCTCTAGTTGAAAGCCAGTCACATAACTTCAGTTAAGAGATACCAGAGTGATGGAATTACATTTCCTTTGTTCCGAAGCTGCCTTTGCAATCAAGTTGGAAAATAACAACCATTGGTTGGGTCATCCTGCCCCCAAAGATAGTGATAAGATCCAGATGTTGGACGTGTCCTGCTGTGCTCCAGATTATGACTGATCTGGAACCAGGACACTGGTAATGATGCAGCCCATGGAAAGTGTGGATTAACTGGGATTAGGCCCATCCCGCTGTTTTGTTTTGGAGAGTACACTATAAACATTCTTGTGCTGTCGGGATCCCACTGATAAGGTCTGTTCATATGATGGATTGAGAGAAAAACCTGTGCTTGCTGGGGTGTAGCACCACAGAGGCATAGGCATACATATGCTACACTCTGTCATGTGTGGAAAGGTCAACTCAGTGAGGTCAGAATGCTTTGTAACAGGTTGGAGGGCGGTGAAATCAATATTCACCTCTCAGTCAAACGCATACTGCTGTAGGCCTACACTGGCTATCCATCTTCTCAAACAGGCCCACACAACGTACATCTGAGGGCCCTTGAAATTATTGCCTTCATACTTTTTGGATGATTGGCATTACCTAATTACATTGTGCAGAGACGTGTGTGTGTGTGTGTGTGTGTGTGTGTGTGTGTGTGTGTGTGTGTGTGTGTGCGTGCGTGCGCGAGGTAGATTCCTGTGTAGGAGGGTGCAGAGAGAGCGGGGAAGGGAGGAGGAGGAAGATGGGGGTTAGCGGGTACTGTCAGCCAAACACTGGCAGGACTCTTGGATCCCAGGGGGCTTATATTACTGATCCACAGAACAGACAGACACACACACTGACATCCCCTTCACACACTGCCAACATAATATACATCCACATTGCTCTCTGCTTCTCAAACCTGTGTTCTGTTTAGCTTTCACACGTTCAAATCTGCAGTTTTTACTATGGTTTTATTATCTTAGTCAATAGACACACACAGTGGCCCACCAGGTTTTAAACTATGCCACCACTAAGGGCATGTGAAGTGCATTCAGCCGTAGTGTGACACTGTGTCAAAATCTTAGCTGAGGAGTGGACACATGCTGGTCAGAGCTCTGTAGTGGAGCCGGTTACAGGCTTATGATCAACAATAGTGAATTAACCAATTGAATGGACAAAGACAATATCACCTCCTCTTTATACAGACATCAGCGCTGCTTTTTAAAAAATGAATCACCGATGTGTATCCAGTAGCCAGTTAGGCCGACGTAAAACGAAGAGCATGTCCGTTATACTTTTGCCAACACATTTGGCCACAACCGTGCAAGCCAAAGCATCTCTGATTTGACATGGTTTCTTCTTTATTTGCCTTTTCAGATATTGACATGAAGAAAGACATTGAGACATTGATAGCAGAGGAACGTGCTGACATCATCTTGAAATATGATACGGTGGGTGGCGTTCATCAAATACAGCATTCAGAGCCTTTCAGGATGCTGTCAACGGTTTTATTAGTTATTTCTCGTTTACCGATGACCAAAATAACCCAAGCGACCTGTCCAACAAAGGCTTCTACAGTTGGAAAACTCCTAGATAAGGTTTGAAAGTTCATAGACATCAGTTCAGTTCTTACTTAGTTCCAGTAACAGTCATATTAGCTACAGAGCATAGCATAGCATAGCATAGCATAGCAATAGTGCTGTTTAGCTCCAGGCCTGCATTGATGTATCCATAAATAAGTTAGTCTAAGACCGGTCTACTTATGTAGGTAGACTGCACCACCTCCATCACCTTCCATAAACAAGGAAATAGATCAACCACACCAGTCAAAACCAAACAGCAAAGGTCTTGTTATGTCCACACATAAGCAAGTGCATTTTCTAAAGCACGTCCTTGATGATCAGATGTTGATTCACTTGGCCTGAGTTTGTACTTCAAACAACATGCATTCCATTTTCAGAACATGTCATGGAGTTATCCCGTCTGACTGTACCACATGTCCTCTCTGCCTGTGTGTTGTCCATCTGTTCACACAGGAGGAAGAGTTCACACTTGTTTGAGCGTGTCGTTAAAAAGCACGACCGTCGCTCTAAGAGGGATAAGAAAGAGAAGCCGAATGTGTGTGTGAGTGTGTGTGTGTGTGTGTGTGTTGCTAAGCATTGTCTGTGTGGGTTTATGAAGAAGCCTAATAGCATGCTTGTGGTTTGTTGTGTAACAGAAAATTATTATATAATACGATGTTGAGGAGATTTAGACATACATAAGCATCTAAAATGGTCACAGTTGCCAGGAAAACACAATCATACTGTAAGAGTATGTTGTTAATTCTATAAAACCTAGAGAAGTGTACATTCTAAAATGAAAGTCTATTTAGTACAAACTAGAGGACGTGAACTTCAAGCGACCCAATTGCCCTAGCAATATCTGTCTGACAGTGTTCCCTCTTCAAATTGGGGTCAGCAGACACGCTGACACTGGAAAGAGCAAGAGGGAGGGAGAGCGAGAGAGAGAACTACAGCAAATGAGACGGTTGACTCTCGAAATAGCAAGAGAGAGCGAGTAGGAATGAGACAGAGTTGAATTCAGCTCACAGGCAACGAGACATGAGAACATACTGTTTCTACAGCAGGAAAATAATCCTGCAGCAACAAGAAATGTGAGTTATAATTTTTATTGTAATTAATGGACCTTTTTGTAGAGTTTGATACACTTTTTGTAAGGGGAAATTAAGTCTGATAGTTCAAAGTTGAAATGACAAAAAAAAAAAAGCCTTTTTGAACCCTAAATACACTACAAAGTAAAACATTTGCTGCATTGCAGGAAAGTTATCCTGCAATTGGGTGATCATATTAAGATCCTACATCTGTAGAGGGGACCATGTCTGGCCTGAGCAACACCTGTGACAACGGCCATAGCTAGACCATAGCAATAGATTACACCATGGTCTCTCTAAGCTACTGAACCATAACAGAAATCAGGTGATTTCTGTCTGTCTGTAGAATTCTACTGTCTATGGGGTATTTGACTTTGAACAGAAGAACAGAAGAAGCACACCTTGTCTCAGACCTCAGGTGGTGACAGAACAGACACCATGTTTTTAGCACAATTCACCATGGGTGTTCTGTTTAATGTGATGTGCAGATGGCTTAGTCAGTGTGCCATTTCTGTTTCTGTTTGGCAAAGACAACAACTTGGCTGCCCTTTGATGTTGTCAACGAGGTTATGACTTATTATACAATGGGTGGGTCTAATCCTGAATGCTTATTGGTTAAAACTGCTTTCCAGCCGGTGTCTATTCCACGAGTTAAACCTTTGACGTTAAAATGCCTATTTACTCTGTTCCATCTGACTGCGAAATCCACTGTCTCATTAGCCCAGCCATCTCCACTATAACAAGCATCTAGGCATAATCTCTTTTAGACTGACACTTAGTTTTCAACAATGGAGATTTGTATAAACCTTGCTGTCTGTCTCTCCAACATTTGCAACATTGTTTTAATATTAAAAATTCGATCTCCAGCTGTCACATAGTAATGAACGTGTCGGGAGTCGGGTTGAGACAGACAGGCAGGCAGTGTTTCTCGAATTCATGTGTCGGCATAATTTTTTATGGACATAAACAAATAAAAATCGATAAAAAACTGGTAAAACGAAACAATAACAGCTAGATTGCAGTCTTTCCAGCTTCAGTTTGAAGTGATTGTATTAGCTGTGTTGTTGGCTAGCTCCTCTGAACAACAGTGTCCTGATCAGAGTGCATCATTAGCTCATTGTTATGGATGTATCAAGTAAATGTCACAAGAAAACAGCTTAAGCAAATAAAATGTTATTGGTCACATACACATATTTAGCAGATGTTATTGCGGGTATAGCGAAATGCTTGAGTTCCTAGCTCCAACAGTGCAGTAGTTTCTAACAATGCACACACATCTAAAAGTAAAAGAATGGAATGTATAAATATTAGGACGAGTGTCATTGACTAGAATACTGTAGACTACAGTATATAAACTGCAAAAAAAAAGATGTGTCCCTTTTTCAGGACCCTGTCATTCAAAATCCAAATAACTTCACATATCTTCATTGTAAAGGGTTTAAACACTGTTCCCCATGCTTGTTCAATGAACCATAAACAATTAAAGAACATGCACCTGTGGAACGGTCGATAAGACACTAACAGCTTACAGACGGTAGGCAATTAAGGTCACAGTTATGAAAACTTAGGACACTAAAGAGGCCTTTCTACTGAATCTGAAAAACACCAAAAGAAAGATGCCCAGGGTCCCTGCTCATCTGCGTGAACGTGCCTTGGGCATGCTGCAAGGAGGCATGAGCACTGCAGATGTGGCCAGGCCAATAAATTGCAATGTCCGTACTAAGACAGTGCTACAGGGAGACAGGACGGACAGCTGATCGTCCTCACAGTGGCAGACCACGTGTAACAACACCTGCACAGGATCGGTACATCCGAACATCACACCTGCAGGACAGGTACAGGATGGCAACAACAACTGCCCGAGTTACACCAGGAACGCACAATCCCAACATCAGTGCTCAGACTGCCCGCAATAGGCTGAGAGAGGCTGGACTGAGGGCTTGTAAGCCTGTTGTAAGGCAGGTCCTCACCAGACATCACTGGCAACAACATCGCCTATGGGCATAAACCCACCGTCGCTGGACCAGACAGGACTGGCAAAAAGTACTCTTCACTGACGAGTTGTGGTTTTGTCTCACCAGGGGTGATGGTCAGATTTGCGTTTATCGTCGAAGGAATGAGCGTTACACCGAGGCCTGTACTCTGGAGCGGGATCGATTTGGAGGTGGAGGGTCCGTGATGGTCTGGGGCGGTGTGTCACAGCATCATCGGACTGAGCTTGTTGTCACGTCTGGGACCTGTTGGATCAGAGGGCTAGGGCCATCCCCCCCGAAATGTCCGGAAACTTGCAGGTGCCTTGGTGAAAGAATGGGGTAACATATCACAGCAAGAACTGGCAAATCTGGTGCAGTCCATGAGGAGGAGATGCACTGCAGTACTTAATGCAGCTGGTGGCCACACCAGATACTGACTGTTACTTTTGATTTTGACCCCCCCTTTTGTTCAGGGACACATTATTCATTTTCTGTTAGTCGCATGTCTGTGGAACTTGTTCAGTTTATGTCTCAGTTGTTGAATCTTGTTATGTTCATACAAATATTTACACATTTTAAGTTTGCTGAAAATAAACACGGTTGACAGTGAGAGGATGTTTCTTTTTTTGCTGAGACTATTGTTCCATTATTTAAGTGACCAGTGATTCCATCTCTATGTTCATAGGTCAGCAGCCTCTAAGGTGCAGGGTGGTAGCCGGCTAGTGATGGCTATTCACTGCTTTCCCACAGTTCTGTTAACCTCTCTAGGGTATGTGGAACGCTAACGTCACACCTGGCCAACATCCAGTGAGATTGCAGAGCGCCAAATTCAAAACAAAGAAATACTCATTATAAAAATTCAGAAAAGATACAACTATTAAACACAGGTTTAAAGATGAACTTCTTGTGAATCCAACCAAGGTGTCAGATTTCAAAATGCTTTACGGCGAAAGCATACCTTACAAGTATTTGAGAACAGCAGACAAATCATTACAAACAGTAATCAGCCAAGTAGAAGAGTTACACAAGTCAGAAATAGAGATAAAATGAATCCCTTACCTTTGATGATCTTCATATGTTTGCACTCAGAAGACATTCATTTATTCAATAAATGTTCCTTTTGTTCGATAAAGTCTCTCTTTATATCCGCAAACCTCCGTTTTGTTCGTGCGTTTTCTTCAGTAATCCACATGCTCAAACGCAGTCACAACAGGCAGACAAAAAAATCCAAATTGTATCCGTAAACTTCATGGAAACATGTCAAACGATGTTTATATTCAATCCTCAGGTTGTTTTTAGCCTAAATGATCTATAATATTTCAACCGGACAATAACGTTGTCAATATAAAAGGTAAACAATAAATGCACTCCCTCTGGTTGCGTGCATGAAAAAGCTATGTGACATGGCAGCGTCCACTCAATCAGACTGCTCTTACTCCCTCATTTTTCAGAATACAAGCCTGAAACAATTTCTAAACACTGTTGACATCTAGTGGAAGGCATAGGATCTTCAAGTTGAGTCCTAAGTCAATGGATACTATATTGGTATTGAATAGAAAACTACAATAACAACAAATTCCTACTTCCTGAATGGATTTTTCTCAGGTTTTCGCCTGCCAAATCAGTTATGTTATACTCACAGACATTATTTTAACATTTTTGGAAACTTTACAGTGTTTTCTATCCAAATCTACTAATATATGCATATCCCATCTTCTGGGCCCGAGTAGGAGGCAGTTTAATTTGGGCATGCTTTTCATCCAAAATTCCAAAATGCTGGCCACTACCCTAGAGAAGTTAACAGTCTGATGGCCTTGAGATAGAAGCTGTTTTTCAGCCTCTCGGTCTCAGCTTTGATGCACCTGTACTGACCTCGCCTTCTAGATGATAGCGGGGGTGAACAAGCCGTGGCTCGGGTGGTTGATGTCCTTGATGATCTTTTTGTCCTTCATGTGACATTGGGTGCTGTAGCTGTCCTGAAGAGCAGGCAGTGTGCCCCCGGTGATATATTGGGCAGACTGCACCACTCTCTGGAGAGCCCTGCATTTGCGGACGGTGCAGTTGCCGTACCAGGCAGTTATACACCCCAACAGGTTGCTCTCAATTGTTCATCTGTAAAAGTTTGTGAGGATCTTGGGAGCCAAGACTAATTTCTTGAGCCTCCTGAGGTTGAAGAGGTGCTGTTGCGCCTTATTCGCCACACAGTCTGTGTGGGTGGACCTTTTTAGATTGTCAGTGATGTGTACGCAGAGGAACTTGAAGCTTTTCACCTTCTCCACTGCTGTCCCGTTGATATGGGTGGGGGCGTGATCCCTCTGCTGTCTCCTGAAGTCTATGATCAGTTCCTTAGTTTTGTTGACGTTGAGGGAGAGGTTATTTTCCTGGCACCTCTCCGCCAGGGCCCTCACCTCCTCCCTGTAGGCTGTCTCATCATTGTTTGCAATCAGGCCTGCTACTGTTGTGTCATCTACAAACTTGATGATTGAGTTGGAGGTGTGTGTGGCCACGCAGTCTTGACTGAACAGGGAGTACAGGAGGGGGCTGAGCACGCATCCTCGTGGGGTTGCGGATCAGCGTAGTGTAGGTGTTGTTTCCTACCTTCACCACCTGGGGGTGGCCCGTCAGAAAGTCCAGGACCCAGTTGCACAGGGCGGGGTTCAGACCCAGGGCCCTGAGCTTAATGATGAGCTTGGAGGGTACTACGGTGTTGAAGGCTGAACAATAATGAACAATATTCTTAGATAGGTATTCCTCTTGTCCAGATGGGATAGGGCTGTGTGCAGTGTGATGGCGATTGCATCATCTGTGGATCTATTGGTGCGGTATGCAAATTTAAATGGGTCTAGGTTGTCAGGTAAGGTGGAGGTGAATTTATCCTTAACTAGCCTCTCAAATCACTTCATGATGACAGAAGTGAGTGCTACAGGGCGATAGTCATTTAGTTCAGTTACCTTTGCTTTCTTGGTTACAGGAACAGTGCTGGACATCTTGAAGCAAGTGAGGACAGCAGACTGGGATAGGGAGAGATTCAATATGTCCGTAAACACTCCAGCCAGCATGCTCTGAGGACGCAGCTAGGAATGCTGTCTGGGCCTACAGCCTTGCAAGGGTTAACACACATTAATGTCTTACTCATGTCAGCCACGAGTGCACTTATTTCTCATTTGCCTGAACGAGAGCCAGTCAGCCTGAGAATGTGTGTGCCAAGCCTTTCGCCAAATGGTATTCTTGAGGTGAAGTAACTCTTCAAGACCACAGTCGAACCAGGGGCTGAACCTGTTTTTAATTCTCATTTTCTCTATGGGGGAGTGTTTATTAACAATGGCACTGAAAATATAAAAAAAGAACGTCCAAGCGTCTTCGATAGAGGGGATCAAGCTGACTCTATACCATTTTCTATATTCATTAACGTTTATTAGCAAGCATCTATGACAAATCAGGACAGGTCGTTTCACTGAGCAGCCATTACAAACACAGGCTGTAAAACAGTGATCACTAAGGTCATTACAGAAAACACCAGACTGATACCTATCAGGATTATTTGTGAGGATAACATCGAGGAGAGTAGTCCTTGTGGGATTGGTAATAATCTGAGAAAGATTTGGGGAGTCCCATTGCTTTAGTACTTGGTCAGGTGGTTTAAGCATGTCCCAGTTTAGGTCACCTGGCAGGACAAATTCAGTGTAAGGGGCCAGGAGAGAGCTTAGGGCAGGTAGGGTACAGACTGGTGCTGATGGAGGACGATAGCACCCAGCAACAATAAAAAAAATAGCTATTTGAAAGTTTAATGCTTAAAACCAGCAAATCAAATTTTTGGGGGGCAGACTTGGTGGAGACAACCGAGCACTGAAGGTGTTCCTTGGAATAGATTGCCACTCCCCCACCTTTGGAAGATCTGTTTTACCCGAAAAAGGTGATATCCAGAAAGGTTAACATCAGTATTCAAAACACTCTGCCTTAACCACATCTCAGTAACGACCAACACATCTGGATTTGAGCTGTGACCCCACTCTTGGGCCAGGGTGTACCTGCACATTTCCAGATATCATCAACAGTAATACAATCAAGGAAGGCACGGCACAGGAGAGGGAGAGCTCTGCAGTGCTGATATATGACATCTGAATGTGCATCAGATGGCAACAAGATCATATTGTACAGCAATTTCATCAGGTAACATGAATACAAAGCCGGCGAGAGGTGGTTAGAATGGGATGGGAGGCCAAAAGTCAGTGTAACTAATAGAGTCCCGAGTGTGGGAACAAACATAGTCTGTCCCACGGTTGGGTAAAGAAGGTTCATACGTCAGCGTAGCATGCAAAGTAGCATTGAAAAAAGTAAGAGGCCTATATAGCTGCCCTGGGGAATTCCTGATTCTACATGGATTATATTGGAGATCCTTCCATTAAAAAACACCCTCTGTGTTCTGTTAGGTAACTCTTTATTGACAATATAGCAGGGGGTATAAAATCATAACACACATATTTTTTCAGCAGCAGACTGATTGATAATGTTAAAAGCCACACTGAAGTCTAACAAAACAGTCCGCACAATCTTTTTATTATCAGTTTCTCTCAGCCAATCATCAGTCATTTGTGTAAGTGCTGTGCTTGTTGAATGTCCTTCCCTATAAGCGTGCTGAAAGTCTGTTGTCAATTTGTTTACTGTAAAATAAAATACAGATTTAGTTTACAAAAGTTTACCAATGGGTTGATTGGTTGGCTGTTTGAGCCAGTAAAGTGGGCTTCACTATTCTTGGGTAGCAGAATAACTTTTGCTTCCCTCCAGCCCTGAGGGCACACACTTTCTAGTAGCCTTAGATTGAAGATAGGACAAATAGGAGTGGCAATATTGTCTGCTATTATTCATCCAAGTTGTCAGACCCCAGTGGCTTGTCATTGTTCATAAGCAAAACAATTATTGTTTTACTTCTTCCTCACTCACTTTACGGAATAAAAAATGACAATGCTTGTCTTTCAGAATTTGGTCAGTTACACTTGGATGTGTAGTGTCAGCGTTTATTGCAGGTATGTCATGCCTAAGTTTGTTAATATTGCCTATGAAAAATATCATTAAAGTAGTTGGCAATATCAGTCGGTTTTGTGATGAATTAGTAATCTGATTCAATGAATGATGGAGTTGTTGGCCTTTTTGCCCAAAATTTTATTTAAGGTGCTCCAAAGCTTTTTACTATCATTATTTATTTAATTATCACTTTGCTTCATATTATAGTTTCTTCTTCTTTTTATTCAGTTTAGTGATTCATTTCTCAATTTTCAGTACATTTGCCAATCGGTTATGCTGCCAGACATATTTGCCAAACATTTTGCCTCATCCCTTTCAACCATACCATTTTTTAAATTCCTCATAGATCCAAGGGGATTTAAGTTTTTACAGTCCTTTTCTTAATGGGCGCATACTTATTAATAACTGGAATAAGCATTTCATAAATGTGTCAAGTGCAGCACCTGGTTGTTTATTACACACCACAGACCAGCAAATATTCTTTACATCATCAACATAAGAATCACTACAAAACATATTGTATGACCTCTTATACACTATGTACGGCCCAGCTTTTGGAACTTTGGTTTTCCTAGATACGGCTACTATATTGTGATCACTGCATTCAATGGCTTTGATTACTGCTTTAAGCACATTTCTGCAACATTAGTAAAGATGTGATCAATACGTGTTGATGATTTCATTCAAGTCAATAATGAAATCACCCAGAAAATATACCTCTCTGTTGATCTCATATATATTATCAAGCATTTCACACATATTATCCAGATACTGACTGTTAGTGCTTGGTCTATAGCAGCTTCCCACACGAATGGGATTTACATGAGGCATATTGCTTCAACAGTATTTAACCTGAAATTGTCTCTACGCTTTACAGGACTGTGATTCTGAATACAGACCGCAACACCACCCCCAATGGCATGTCTGTCTTTTCTGTAGGTGTTATAACCATGTTTTGCTACCACTGTATCGTCAAAGGTATTATCGAAGTGAGTTTCAGAGATAGTCAGAATATGACTGGCATCTGTTACTAGCAAGTTATTAATTTCAGGTACCTTGTTTCTTAGGCTTGTAGTGGAAATTCAGTTCTGAGAGAGACTTTGTCATTTCTTCAAACAATCATCTTTATTTAATATCGATTTAATTATTGCAATAATGAAACCATCGACCCCACACTCCGAAGTGTGTTGCCGAATGCTTAACATCTGCTTTTTTCATTATCAGTAATATAAGACCTAAAAATGCTTAGTCAGCCTGGTTCCAACCTTCCCATAAGACCCCCTGGTTCATGTCCTGGTTATCTGCAGGGGCTTAGATTCCCAGATGCCAGGAAGATGAGACAATGAGGCACTGTTCTAAACTCTTCCAGACTATCTCTATCTCGGGTCACACACACCACATCTTGTCTATAGATTGCCAGCTTTAGATTATCATTACCAAGTCATTGTCAGCTCAAGATACAGTTGAAGTCAGAAGTTTACATACACTTAGGTTGGAGTCATTAAAACTCGTTTTTCAACCACTCCACAAATTTCTTGTTAACAAACTATAGTTTTGGGAAGTCGGTTAAGACATCTACTTTGTGCATGACACAAGTCATTTTTCCAACAATTGTTTACAGACAGATTGTTTCACTAATAATTAACTGTATCATAATTCCAGTGGGTCAGAAGTTTACACACAGTAAGTTGACTGTGCCTTTAAATAGCTTGGAAAATTCCAGAAAATTATGTCATGGCTTTAGAAGCATCTGATAGACTCATTTACATTATTGAGTCAACTGGAGTTGTACCTGTTGATGTATTTCAAGACCTACCTTCAAAGTCAGTGCCTCTTTGCTTGAAATCAAGACCTCAGAAAAAAATGTATACCTCTACAAGTCTGGTTCATCCTTGTGAGCAATTTCCAAATGCCTGAAGGTACCATGTTCATCTGTACAAACAGTAGTACGCAAGTATAAACAACATGGGACCACGCAGCCGTCATACCGCTCAGAAAGGAGACTCATTCTGTCTCCTAGATTTGAACGTACTTAGGTGCAAAACGTGCAAATCGATCCCAGAACAACAGCAAAGGACCTTGTGAAGATGCTGGAGGAAACAGGTACAAAAGTATCTATATCCACAGTAAAACGAGTCCTATATCGACATAACCTGAAAGGCCGCTCAGCAAGGAAGAAGCCACTATTCCAAAACCGCCATAAAAAAGCTAGACTACGGTTTGCAACTGCACATGGGGACAAAGATCATACTTTTTGGAGAAATGTCCTCTGGTCTGATGAAACAAAAATAGAACTGTTTGGCCAAAATTACCATCATTATGTTTGGAGGAAAAAGGGGGAGGCTTGCAAGCCAAAGACACCATCCCAACCA
This sequence comes from Oncorhynchus mykiss, assembly GCF_057628025.1. NCBI lineage: Eukaryota > Metazoa > Chordata > Actinopteri > Salmoniformes > Salmonidae > Oncorhynchus > Oncorhynchus mykiss. The sequence continues at coordinate 54,613,155 of NC_143027.1, read as the reverse complement.
TGAAGCACGGGGATGGCAGCATCATGTTGTGGGGGTGCTTTGCTGCAGGAGGTGCACTTTGTGCACTTGACATAACAGATGGCATCATGAGGCAGGAAAATTATGTGGATATATTGAAGCAACATCTCAAGACATCAGTCAGGAAGTTAAAGCTTGTTCCCAAATGGGTCTTCCAAATGGACAATGACCCCAAGCATACTTCCAATGGCTTAAGGACAACAAAGTCAAGGTATTGGAGTGGCCATCACAAAGCCCTGACATAAATCCCATAGACAATTTGTGGGCAGAACTGAAAAAGCATGTGCGAGCAAGCAGGCCTACAAACCTGACTCAGTTACACCAGCTTTGTCAGGAGGAATGTGCCAAAATTCACCCAACTTATTGTGGGGAGCTTGTGGAACGTTTGACCCAAGATAAACAATTTAAAGGCAATGCTGCCAAATACTAATTGAGTATATGTAAACTTCTTACCCACTGGGAATGTGATGAAAGAAAAGGCTGGAATAAATCATTCTCTACTATTATTCAGCCATTTCACATTTTTAAAATAAAGTGGTGATCCTAACTGACCTGAGACAGGGAATGTCTGCTAGGATTAAATGTCAGGAATTGTGAAAAACTGACTTTAAATGTATTTGGCTAAGGCATATGTAAACTACCGTCTTGAACTGTATCTCTACCTAAACCCATTTTACTTGACCATACGCCCAGACTACCTGCAGGAAGCTAGAGTGGAAAGCATCTCTTTACAGAAACACTGAATTAAACTTAACAGAAATATCCTACTATTTGTTAAGTATTGAATGCTACCTATTAATATCAAACAAATCAGGTAAATACGTCATTTTTCTCTCACAGGCTACGTATAATACCAGTCAAAAGTTTGGACACACCTACACATTCAAGGGTTTTTCTTTATTTTTGCTATATCCTACATTGTAGACATCAGAACAAGACATCAGAACTATGAAATAACACATATGGAATCATGTAGTAACCAAAAAAGTCCAAATATAAACGGTGGTTGGAACCAAAAACCTCAATTTTTACTCATCAGACCAAATGACAGATTTCCACAGGTCTAATGTACATTGCTCATGTTTCTTGGCCCAAGCAAGTCTCTTCTTATTGTTAGTGTCCTTTAGTAGTGGTTTCTTTGCATCAGTTCGACCATGAAGGCCTGATTCACGCAGTCTCCTCTGAACAGTTGATGTGGAGATGTCTGTTACTTGAACTCTGTGAAGCATTTATTTGGGCTGCAATTTTTGAGGCTGGTAACTCTTATGAACTTATCCTCTGCAGCAGTGGTAACTCTGGGTCTTCCTTTCCTGTGACGGTCCTTATGAGAGCCAGTTTCATCATAGCACTTGATGGTTTTTGCGACTGCACTTGAAACTTTAAAAGTTCTCGAAATTGTCCGGATTGACTGACCATGTGTTTAAAGTAATGATGGACTGTCGCTTCTCTTTGCTTATTTGAGCTGTTCTTGCCATAATATATACTTGTTTTTTTACCTAATAGGGATATCTTCTGTATACCACCCCTACCTTGTCACAACACAACTGATTGTCTCAAAAGCATTAAGAAGGAAAGACATTTCACAAATTAACTTTTAACTAGGCCCACTTGTTAATTGAAATGCATTCTAGGTGACTACCTCATGAAGCTGGTTGAGAGAATGGCTACTTTGAAGAATCTAAAATAGAAAATATATTTAGATTTCCTTAATACTTTTTTGGTTACTACATGATTCCGTATGTGTTATTTAATAGTTTTGATGTCTTCACTATTATTCTACAAGGTAGAAAATAGTAAAAAATTAAGAAAAACCCTTGAATGAGTAGGTGTGTCCTAACTTTTGACTCTGTATGTTAAGGTGAGCTATTTTTTAGTATTTTTCTGGGATACTTGATTGTTTTTATTGCTTTATTGGGAAGCTTATCAGAAGTAGACATTATATTTGAGCCAATAGTGCAGGGTGATCTGCACACAGTCGACAACCTACTTGGGCACAACGCCTCAGTGCTAACAGTATAACTCTGGTTCATAGCGACATGATTACTGTATACAATATCTCTAGGATCAACAGAGACATTCAGGGCAGGGTGGCATAAAGTAAGATACTTACATTGTGTCTGGCAACTCCCCTGGGATAATGTACATTTGCTGCAACATTTTGACAACTCGCCGACACAATCGTAGGGATTAATTGAGCTGGTCTTGGGTCATTGATAAGTCATTGTCTCAATGCAGCCTTGAAATGTGTGGACAAGAGCCAAGATGATTTGGATAGACTCCGTCATTCCTGTAGAGAATTATCTGTTTCCAGAAAGTGTCAAAGTTATTTTAAAAAGTGATTCGAACAGAGATACTGCAATCTTTTAGCCAAGTGTGTAATGCCAGTAGCCTGCTGAAACTTTCACACCCGCGGCCCAACGATGGTACAGGACCTGAGATAATTGGCCGCTTTTTGAAATCTTTCAGTGCTAGAATCAGTTCTTTAAAATCCATTTTCAGAAATTCCGATCTAGCCCTCCGGATATCGTTTGACCCCACATGGACTACGACCGCATCAGCTCACGACATCTGTCGTAGAACGTTCAGAAGCAGCCTTGTAATGTCCTGTACTTGTGCTCCAGGATAGCACAGGGATTTTGCCCTGGGAACCAAGGTGTTTCTTACAATAGAACTGTCGATGATGACAGCTGGTGCAATAGCTGAGGAAGTCTGTTCATTCTTTTGCCTCAAGTGGTTTCACAAACCCCTCGAGGACCGAAGGGTGGTGGGGCCCGATGGACCCGAGCCAGTTGTAGTATCCATCGTGGATGATGAATAGGCCGGAGTACCTCCGGATCCGATCTCGAACCACAATCCCCCAGGGAAGATCGTGCCGGAACCCTCTAGATCCAGGGCATTAAAGCAGTTTCTGGTCTGTGTCCGGTCCGGGCTTAATATCTCCAATGAGGCTCCCGTTATCAGAGGACGCTGTTTTCGACTTCCATGGCGAGTGACGTATCTCCATGGCTGGTTGGTAATATTGAGAACAGGAACATCCCCCAAGTCATCCAGGAGCATCCTACTAGCTCCATTCTCCAGTGAAGGGGGATACCCCTTCATGTGAGGGATCTCTGCAGAGTACCGGCGAGTCGGCTGTGGAGAGCCGACACGGCAACAACAGTTCCATCAGGCCAGAGCGGCGTCCTGCTACTGGGGTAAAGAGAGAAAAACTAAGCGGGTGTGGATTCCCCAGTAGCTTGTATAGATTCGCCACTTTTTTGCCAAGAGTAGTCACTTTGATCTTGTAGTCCGGGTGGTCCACAAGTCTGGGTGGTCCACATTGTCCCTTAACAAAGCAGCCGACTGGACGTTTTTCTGATTGTGTTGTTGATTGCAGAAAGAGTCAGGTATCCACCAGGCCACGGACATAGGTATGCTTGGAGGAATATTGGAAAGTCCATGCAGGTTCTCTGACCATGTGTCTCTCTCTCGCTCTCTCCCCCTCTCTCTCGTTCTCCCCCCTCCCGCTCTCGCTTATCACACATTCCTTCTCATCTCCCTTTCACTGTTTAATTATATCAATCTCCCCCTTTCCTCTCTTTGCTTTCTCTCCCCAAATGACTTCCACTAGGATCTATTTTTAGCCCTCTCACTTTCTCACACTCGACACCATTTGCAGTGTGCCCTCAGGGCATCATCGCTGAGACCGTTCATCTGTGATGGCATGGTTTGGTTTCTGTAGGCTGTATGTATCGACCCTCTCTCTCTTTGCCCGCAACCTGCTTTCTGATAACTTTCTATGCTTTCTAATAGTTTTTCACATCTATGTATTCCATTGACTCGTCCTGAAAGAAAATTGTTCTCTGCCCCTTGGGCAATATCTGCGCCACGATGTACATAAGGCAATGAGATTTTATTTTATATTGGCTACGATTTAACACAGCATAGAAAGACACAATGCATCCATTTGTGTCGTCTTTGAGACAGGCACAGTGATGTGATGCGTTTGTACTAAAATCAAGTGTATTGTTCTCTAGAGAACAGCGTGTGTTGTGTTTTTCCCAATGGCTCAAATTCAAAGGCCCTAATGCCTGACTTGATTTAACCATTTTAAAGCAACAGGCCAACTAACTGCATGTTTTCCCTGGGCTGTGTGCTGTTTCTGATGTGTCTGTGTCTGTGTGTTATTCCAGGGCAGACAGGAGGGGGTGGAGATTGACCCCTGGGAGGATGCAGATTACTGTATTTACAGAGTCACTGACCGTTTCGGGTTTCTGCAGTAAGTCAAACTGGGTTTCTGTGAACTGTATTGTACACATTACTTGAATCTTACTGTTGTTGTCCATTCTTTTTCCACAGTGACGAGGATCTGCCAGCCCCTAGTGCACACGAGGAGAAGGTAAGAAGTGGAAATGCAATATATGCATCAAAAGAGTCAAGAGACACACGACAGTTTCCGTTAGGTGGTGTACAGAATCTACTAACGAACCTTTCAAGTGTGACCTCTAACATATAGAGGTGTAATGTTCCAGGTCCAGCTGTAGTGTGTGTGTCCGTGGAAATATGTCAATGCTTAGTGGGTGCTCGATGTGTATGTATTAGCCAATCCATGACCTTCCGCTAACTTAGTGAAACCCTGTAGCAGGGCCACATGCTCCAGGCATCCATCTAAGGTGAAGCCGATCCTTAGGCATCTCACACACTTCTGGAATGGGAGCTATGCTTCCTCACACCTTGGAACCGGTCATGTGGCCGTGATTGATTAAATTAATACCACATTTAACCTTGGGCAGAACTTGATACGCTCTCCTCAATGTTACATGTCAATACAGTACAAACCAACACATGCCAGTCATGGTAGTGGGGGCAGGACACCAGGTTCTCACGTCAAGTGATCTTTTATATGATCCCACAAAGAGAGTTCATTTGGTTGTAGTTTTAGAAGAAACATTGTAAATACTGTGTTCTGTACTGTACTATACACTATGTGTAAATGCGTCTTGTTAATGTGTCTTCATTTTGCATACATAACATTTTGCCTAGTTTCAAATGTATTTTCGGGTTTCGCCCTGACAGAAAAAGAACCTGGAAATTGAAAGGGTAGAAAAATGGCTGAAGATGGTGAAAAAATGGGATAAATACTGGAACAGTGACAGGGTGAGAATAACTCTCTCGCGCGTGCGCTCTCTCGCTCTCTCTCTCTCTCTCGCTTACACAGACACACACCACACCCTTCACTTGTGTTTATAAATGTTTATATTAGTCTTAAATGCTCATTGAACATTTACACTTCTGCCTCAACTCCTGCCATTTTGTTTTTCCCCATTCTCCCCCTGTCTAACCCCTGTCTCTCCTGTGTCCCCCTGCTCTCCTCTCAGATGGTAAAGCGTGTGTATAAGGGTCTCCCCCTGCAGCTGAGAGGCCAGGCCTGGGCCCTGATGCTGGATGTGGAGAAGTTGAAGAATGAGAACGAGGGGAAGTATGAGGTAAAAGAGTACCCAGTTTCTAACACGCGCACACACACACACACGGACTGTTGATTCATCAAGCATCTACTCTAAACAGTGCATAGGTGTACCCAGCATTTATCCAACACACAGGGATTTGATACCATGCTCCAACCAGCACAATGCAGTCTAAAGCCAGTGGTCACTCAGGACCACTAAACCATGAAATCTCTGCTGTTATGATTTGAAGGTGACTGCTACTTCAGGTCTCAGGAAAAGTGATGTCATTGTGCAAGGCTCTGCTATCAGAAACCAGGTTCACTACATGGTTAGAGTCAATGAAAAACAACCTATTCAACAATACTGAATACCCGGCCAGAGATAAATACCCTGTGATTCGTATGGTAATGGTATGATACAGTAATGTCCCTGTCTTCCCCCTACATTTGTACAAAGTGGGATTCAAGTTGATTTAGTTTTTTTTTAAATTGTCAACAATCTACACAAAATTATATGTAATGTCAAAGTAGTAATGGAACATAAAACACTAATATATTTTAAATTAGATAAGTATTCAATACATGTTAGAATCACCTTTGGCAGTGATTAGAGCTGTGAGTCTTTCTGGGCAAGTCTCTGTACAATTTTCTTCAAGCTCTGTCAGGTTTGTTGTTGATCATTGGTGTTCAGCTATTTTGATGTCTTGCCATAGATTTTCAAGCCGATTTAAGTCAAAACTGTAACTAGGCCACTCAGGAACATTCAATGTCGTATTGGTAAGTAACTGCAGTCTACATTTGGCATTGCGTTTTAGGTTATTGTCCTGCTGAAAGGTGGATTTGTCTGCCAGTGTCTGTTGGAAAGCAGACTGAACCAGGTTTTCCTCTAAGGCTTTGCCTGTGCTTAGCTCTATTCCGTTTATTTTTATCCAAAACAGAAAAATCCCTAGTCCTTTCCAATGACAAGCATACCCATAACATGATGCAGCCACCACCATGCTTGAAAATATGAAGTGGAACTCAGTGATGTGTTGTGTTGGATTGGCCCCAAACATACAATGGTTCTTAAAAATAAAATATATATTTATATTTCACTTTTATTTAACCAGGTAGGCCACTTGAGATCAAGTTCTCATTTACAACTGCAACCTGGCCAAGATAAAGCAAAGCAGTGTGACAAAAACAACAGCACAGAGTTACACATGGGATAAACAAACGTACAGTCAATAACACAATAGAAAAATCTGTATACAGTGTGTGCACATTAAGTAAGGAGGTAAGGCAAACAATAGTCATTACAATTTAGCAATTAACACTGGAGTGATAGATGTGCAGATAAGGATGTGCAAGTAGAAATACTGTTGTGCAAAGAGCAGAAAACTAAAACAAATATGGGATGAGGTAGGTAGTTTGTTGGATGGGCTATTTACAGATGGGCTGTGCACAGCTGCAGCAATCGGTAATGTAACGACTCTCATCATCAATGAAAGGAGTGTACCAAAGCGCAGCGTGGTGAGTGTTCATGATATTTATTTTAAAAAACACTCGAACAAAACAACAAATAGGAGAACGAAAGCGAACAGTTCTGTCAGGCAAACAAAACAGCTAGACAGCAAATAATCACCCACAAACACAGGTGGGAAAAAGGCTGCCTAGGTATGATTCCCAATCAGAGACAACGATAGGCAGCTGCCTCTGAGAACCACACCCGGCCAAAAACAAAGAAATAGAAAACATAGAAAACACAGAACATAGAATGCCCACCCCACATCACACCCTGACCTAACCAAATAGAGAAATAAAATGGCTCTCTAAGGTCAGGGCGTGACAGGTAAGCTGCTCTGACAGCTGATGCTTAAAGTTAGTGAGGGAGATGTAAGTCTCCAACTTCAGTGATTATTGCAATTCGTTCCAGTCATTGGCAGCAGAGAACAGAAGGAAATGTGGCCAAAGGAGGTGTTGGCTATGGGGATGACCTGTGAAATATACCTGCTGGAGCATGTGCTACAGGTGGTTGTTGCTATGGTGACCAGTGAGCTGAGATAAGGTGGAGCTTTACCTAGCAAAGACTTCAGACTGGAGATGCTTAATATGAGTCTGGAAGGAGAGTTTACAGTCTAGCCAGACACCTAGGTATTTATAGTTGTCCACATATTCTAAGTCAGAACCGTCCAGAGTAGTGATGCTAGTCGGGCGGGCAGGTGCGGGCAGCGATCGGTTGAAAAGCATGCATTTCGTTTTACTAGCATTTAAGAGCAGTTGAAGGCCACGGAAGGAGTGTTGTATGGCATTGAAGCTCGTTTGGAGATTTTTTAACACAGTGTCCAAAGAAGGGCCAGATATATACAGAATTGTGTCATCTGCGTAGAGGTGGATCAAAGAATCACCTGCAGCAAGAGCGACATCATTGATATATACAGAGAAAATGGTCAACCCGAGAATTGAACCATGTGGCACCCCCATAGAGGCTTCCAGAGGTCCGGACAACAGGCACTCCGATTTGACACACTGAACTCTATCTGAGAAGTAGTTAATGAACCAGGCGAGGCAGTCATTTGAGAAACCAAGGCTGTTTAGTCTGCCGATAGATTACTGTGATTGACAGAGTCGAAAACCTTGGCCAGGTCGATGAAGACGGCTGCACAGTACTGTCTTTTATCGATGGCGGTTATGATATCGTTTAGGAACTTGAGCTTGGCTGAGGTACACCCGTGACCAGCTCGGAAACCGGATTGCATAGCGGAGAAGGTACAGCGGGATTTGAAATGGTGATCTGTTTGTTCACTTGGCTTTCAAAGACTTTAGAAAGGCAGGGCAGGATGGATATAGGTCTAACAGTTTGGGTCTAGAGTGTCTCCCCCTTTGAACAGGGGGATGACCGCGGCCGCTTTCCAGTCTTTAGGGATCTCAGACGATAAGAAAAAGAGGTTGAACAGACTAGTAATAGGTGTTGCAACAATGGCGGTGGATAATTTTAAGAAGAGAGGGTCCAGATTGTCTAGCCCAGCTGATTTGTAGGGATCCATATTTTGCAGCTCTATCAGAACATCAGCTGTCTGGATTTGGATTTGGATTTTCTTTCTAGTTGCGTCATACTGCAGCACACTTTGCGGGCTGCAGAATTCTACACGTTATTGAATTGTCAGCCATTGTTACCATTAATGCTAGTTAGTGCTAGTTTGACCACCAGAGTGCATCTTTGAGAAGCATTTGATAGCCTTCAATATTGGCTGTACGAGAGAATTTAAAACCTTTTTTTGCAAGAACATAGTGAATAGGATTGATTTTAAGAAATGTAGCTTAATTCATTTGATTAATATTATGGTGTTTCTATTCCAAGAAAAACAAACAATCTCATTGATTTATCAAGACCAGTTCCTATGCTTTTCTCAGAGCAGCGAGAAACTGTGCTGAAATAGTTAACCACAGCAAGTAGGCTATTGCTTCAAATCCTATTGCTTCTAACTTCAATATGTTTTTTAAATAAATAAGACCTACACCACTTTTAAAAGCACATTAGTCAACACTAGTGAGACTCATGTCGCCTACAGTAGGCCTACAGTATAATTAGATTTAGAGAATTGGAGGATTCTAAATTAAAATCTATGGGGCATTTTTCATTAGGGCAAATCTGATCTGTGAGAATATCTAAGGGGCTTTTATATCATTCTAAATGAATCAATAATAATAATAATCGCTTTGTTTAAAAAAAATATATATATTTTGGAGATTTATTTTTCAACTAACCTAAAGTGAGCGAGAAAAAGGCCATTCTTGAACATGGGGTGAGACATTCTTACTAATTTTTAAATAAAGCCAGTTTGTTATTTAGAATGATTTATTTCTGTTCTTAGAGGGAGAGAAACCAAAAGCCCACCATCACCTCATGGGTCTCCCGGTCGCGGCCGATACGGGTATCCAACCAGCATCCGTAGCGGTCCAAGTGTCTTGGATCGCTACGCCACTCGGGAGGCCCCATCCACAAAGTTTTTTATGCTGATCAATTGCCTTGTACAAAGTATCAAAATACAGAAAGTTATTGGCAAGTGTCTATTATCCTGCTAACAGCCCATAATGGGCTATTATAATACATGGTGTCCAGGTCAGGATAATCAAAATATTTCTTTATTAAATATTATCAGAAAGAATGTTAGTACTTAATTATATTGATCCAAAGCCATGAATGAGTGACTTGCTCAGCTTTATGTAGGTGCTGAGGTTATATGTGTCACGTTCTGACCTTAGATCTTTTGTTATACTGTATCTTTGTTTTAGTATGGTCAGGGCGTGAGTTGTCTATGTTTGTTTTTCTATGAGTTGGTATTTCTGTGTTTGGCCTGGTATGGTTCTCAATGAGAGGCAGCTGTCAACCGTTGTCCCTGATTGAGAACCATACTGAGGCAGCCTGTTTTCACTCTTGATTTGTGGGTAATTATTTTTCCGTTTCAGTGTTTGCACCATTTGGGACTATTTTTGTTTTAATTTTGATTCTCTTGTTCTTTTGTAGTTTGTATTCATTTTCCATTAAATCACATTATGGATACATACCACATTTTGGTCCTCCGATCCTTCCTACTACTCCTCCTCCTCCTCCTCAGAGGAGGAGGAAGAAGAAACCCGTTACAATATGACTGAGCCATCAACTTGATTATTTAGCAGACATCACATATATCTTAAGAATATGTAACTGTTTTCTTCCTGGGAAGGAGAGGCGGACCAAAATGCAGCGTGGTTATTTATAAACATCTTTAATGAAAGATGAAACCGTGAACACTATACAAAATAAGAAAACGTGGAAAAAACCGAAACAGTCCTAACTGGTGCAAAACACAGAGACAGGAAAAATCACCCACAAGATACCTAAAGAATATGGCTGCCTAAATATGGTTCCCAAGACAACGATAAACACCTGCCTCTGATTGAGAACCACTCCAGGCAACCATAGACTTACCTAGAACACTCAACTGAACACAACCCCATAGACTACAAAACCCCTAGACAAAACAAGACACATAGATCACCCATGTCACACCCTGGCCTAACCAACATAATAAAGAAAAAACAGAATACTAAGGCCAGGGCGTGACAGAATATAATTGAACATTTTCGTTTGTCTAGAATAAAAACCTTTGTGTAACAACAGTTTTAGTAAGTAATACTGACGAGTAGAAATAAAAAAATATGTGTATTTTTCAGGGTGTGCGCATGAAGGACAGAGGAATATAAATTCTTACACTATTGTTCTAAATTCAATCACCTTTATCCTCATCATTCAGTGAATTGAAATTCAATTTTGAAGTCGTGCACAATTATCAGTTCCTATTTGGTTTATGTCGCCCATTCATTGTCAGGTAGAGACACATTAGGCCTTTGAACCCAAAAACATAATCAGTGCTCTAACTCCCCCTTGCTGTGGTCTGGAGCAATGAAGCAGTGACGCAGGGTAACGTACTAAACCATAAATTACCTTTAAATCCCGGAGCATAATCTCAAAACCTTTAGTTGAGCAACCACTGCAATGCTTTGTGTTCAGGACAAAAACTTCATTTCTTTTCCATATTCTTTGCAGTATTACTTTAGTTCCTTATTGCAAACAGAATGCATGTTTTGGTATATTTTTATTCTGTACAGGCTTCCTTCTTTTCACTCTGTCATTTAGCTTGGTGTTGTGCAGTAACTACAATGTTGGTTATCTATCCTCAGTTTTCTCCTATCATAGCCATTTAACTCTGTAACTGGTTTAAAACCACTATTGGCCCCATGGTGAAATCCCTGAGCTGTTTCCTTCCTCTCCGTCAACTAAGTTAAAAGGGACGCCTGTATCTTTGTAGTGACTGGGTGTATTGATACACCATACTGTACATAGTGTAATTAATCATTTCAACATGCTCAAAGGGATATTCAATGTCTGCTTCTTTTTGTTTTACCCATCTACCAGTAGCTCACTTTCTTTGCGAGGCATTGGAAAACATCCCTGGTGTTTGTAGTTGAATTTGTGTTTGACTATCCCAAAGGTTGGGTTAGTCATGAAAACAATCATGTTAAACACAATTATTGCATACAGAGTTAGTCCATGCATCTTGTTATCTGACTTTTTAAGCACATTATTACTCCCGGAGTAATTTAGGCTTCACAAAGGGGTTGAATACTTATTGACTCAAGACATTTTCAGCTTTTTTTTTTTTTTTATACATTTCTAAAATCATAATTCCACTTTGACATTATGGGGTATTGTGTGCAGATCAGTGACACAAAATAATACTGTAATCCCTTTTAACTTCAGGCTGTAACACAGCAAAATGTGCAAAAAGTCAAGGGGTGTGCATACTTTCTGAAGGCACTAAGACATACAGTACGTGAACATACGTAGGAGTGTTCTGATCTTCCCCCACATATTGCAGCCAGAAGCCAGAGTGCTGAACACAAAATGATTGTCATGTTATACACCAAGACCATTTCATGTTTATAGCACCATTACTTTTCACAACTACCCCAACTTCCACCCACCCGTCGCTACATTCAGCAATATTAATAATAGTGACATTGTTTTTGATTGTTTGTTGGTTGCGGCTCCAAAAAGAGAGAGGATTATGTTACTGTATGTGAGATGAAAACAGGCAGATGGTGTTGACATGGAGTTACAAAGATCACACACACATCACACAATAACAGAGGTTTTACTGACAGGGGATTATGGCTTTTGATATTAAGGCAATATAAAAAGATGTTGCCTAAATACTATAGAATCTATGATTTTGAAAAAAGATATATATTATTATTTATTTTTTTGCATTAATCATGTGTACTGTTGCAGTTCATTTCTTTCTAATACGCTTTTGAAGTGTGCAAGGGATTTAGAAAATGTATATATTGTTTTAATGACATTTTTTTCAGAGGATGAAGGAACAGGCCAGAATGTTCTCCCAGGAAATCAAACAGATCGATCTGGACGTGAACAGGACGTTTAGAAACCACATCATGTTCATGGATCGATTCGGATTCAAGTAAGTCAGCAGACGTATATTCTACGGTAAGGGCGGGTGTTCGTGTATGTCTTAGTGCTGATCTAGGATCAGATCCCCCAGTCTATTATATATTAGAGTGGCTGCGGTTTTGGATTTTCTGGAACCCGTGTTGCTATTGGTAGGTAGATGTTTACGTAGCTGCTGCCTGCTTTGCTGCCTGCTCTGCTGCCTGTTCTGCTGCCTGTTCTGCTGCCTGCTCTGCTGCCTGCTCTGCTGCCTGTTCTGCTGCCTGTTCTGCTGCCTGCTCTGCTGCCTGCTCTGCTGCCTTCGTAGCTCCGCTGCTGCTTCCCCCTCATTTACATGGAGGGTGAACCTTCATGTTGTACACAAAAGACATGATCGACACGTTCGTAAAAACTGTGTTGTCTGTTGTAACAGTATTACAAACATAAGCACAGCACAAAAGCAGTCTATTTCATGTTATTAGGCAAGTACACCACGTGACCAAAAGTATGTGGAGACCTGCTCGTCGAACATCTCATTCCGAAAGCATGGGCATTTATATGGAGTTGGTCAACCCGTTGCTGCTATAACAGCCTTCACTCTTCTGAGAAGGCTTTCCACTCAGCCACAAAAGCATTAGTTGGCACTATGCATTGTGGCGGGTAGCGTTCTTCATCCGTTGGACTGCCAGACGTTGAAACGTGATTCATCACTCCAGAGAACGCGTTTCCACTGCTCCAGAGTCCAATGGTGGCGAGCTTTACACCACTTCAGCAAACGCTTGGCATTGCGCATGGTGATCTTAGGCTTGTGTGCGGATGCTCGGGCATGGAAACCCAATTCATGAAGCTCCCGACGAACAGTTGTTATGCTGACATTGCTTCCAGGGGCAATTTGGAACTCAGTTGTGAGTGCTGCAACCGAGGACAGACTATTTTTACGCGTGATGCTTTTCAGCACTCGGCAGTTCCATTCTGTGAGCTTGTGTAGCCTACCACTTCGCAGCTGATCCGTTGTTGCTCCTAGACATTTCCACTTTACAATAACAGCACATCTAGTTGACCAGGGCAGCTCTAGCAGGGCAGAAATGTGATGAACTGACTTGTTGGAAAGGTGGCATGCTGTGACGGTGCCACATTAAAAGTCACTGAGTTCATCTGTAAGGTCATTCTACTGCCAATGTTTGTCATTTAGGAGATTGCATGGCTGTGTGTTCGATTTTATACACCTGTCAGCAACGGGTGTGGCTGAAAAAGCCGAATCCACTAATTTGAAGGGGTGTCCACATACTTTGGATACATAATGTGTATATATAGCACAAGCAAGACAGGCAGTCAATACAGCGATTATTTTCTCATCATTGCAAACATTGGCTAGTTTTTTTCCATCAACTCTCACCACGATTAGTAGGCAGTCTAAAGCAGTAGTTAAGTGCAATACCATTGGAAATTAATGTTGAAAGTTACATTTATATTCCTAAATCTTGATGCGGTCACTGCTTCCTGTTGACAAGACAGATTGATAAGTAGCCCAATGTCAAAACACAGTTTTAAAGTGCCCAAATCAAAATGCAGAAACAGTTTGTGATATATTGAAACCTAAACATAACATGTAGTATCTACACATACATGTGCAACAGTAGTAATCATATTACTTTTATTTTGTAAAACAAGCACCTTGTAAACTGCACATGCACCAAAAACCCTGTTTTAAAACTGGATTTAAAAAAACACATTGAAACTGGATATGTTTACATCACTGGTTAGAGGACAATGCAGAACACAATCAGCTTCATTTGTGACTTTTAGATTTTGATACAGGGGTCACCAAAATACAAATAAAAACGCAACTCTGTTTTGGCAATCACTCCTATCGATTATCACATTGAAATCGATTGCGCTAGAGGGCGAGCTGAGGTTGCGAGTCCTGTTAAACTAACACAGCTCAAAAAAACACACGGAATCTGGAAATAATGTGTACATCACTGGTTAGAGCAGAATTTGTAGAAGACGGCTAAGCTACATTTTGAAGTGTTGCATTTTGATTCAAGTGGGTCGCTAACATGATAAGTGTGAAGCAACACTTTTTTTTTTTATGAATCACTTCCATGGAGATCACACTGAAATCAATAGAACAGGGACAAACCGTTTGGGGTGTAGAGCTGTTTAAACGAAGACGATGCAAAGGCCACACGGAAACTTGGAATAACCTATACATGCTGTGAAACTGTATTTTGGAAAGAAGGATGTTAATTTCGGGAGGCTGCCATCGTGGAAAAGGGAACAAACCACTTTTCTGTTAGATAATTTCAACGAATCACGACCCGCCGTAGGTTATCAACGGTTGGCTGCTATTTTATGTGATAGTTTGACTGTCAAGTCCGTGTATTGGTGCGTGGCCAGCGACTTTTATTAAGAGACCCCCCCCCCCCCGAATTATCCACTGCCATTTGAGGTATCAAATGATAGCTGCGTTCTAGGTCCTGCGGCCCACAGCGTGTATGACAAAGTCAACAGTACAAAACCAACGATATGTGACATTGTGTTGATTATAAACCTTTATACTAACTATCATCAATCTGAGGTAAAAAAGGATGTGTAATTCCCCCCCCCCCCCCCCCCCACACACACACACAAAAGGGATTAATAGTCTCAATTGCTTTACTGACGATAATGCAATATTAAACTAAATCAGATGTTCAGATCTACAAATGTTTGACGTTTAACATTAGTTACAGAGGGTACCCATTGAAAGTCCAGCATAGATGAACAGCCGACATGTTGATGATGCAATTTACTTTCAAAGGTCAAAGGTAATGCAGTTGCGTGGGAGTGCGCAGTGCTTCTCAAATGTAAAATGTGTGCGTTCCCCACACTCTTGTCCTAACAAGAATGTACTCAAGAGAATGCCCTTGGAGTATGCATATCGAGAAACACCCACAGACACGCAGTCTAATTAGCAATTTAATGTTATTTTTTCATCATCATTCCGAACAAATAAAATAAAATGTTATTTGTCACGTGCTTTGCAAACAACAGGTGTAGACTAACAGTGAAATGCTTAATTAAGGAATCCTTCCCAACAATGTAGAGAGAAAGATAAAAACAATTATAGAAATACATTTTAACACAAGGAATAAATACACAACTTATTAGTAAATAGACAGCTACAAAAAATATAGATGAAAATTGTCTTGGTAAATAGTAAGGTCTGCAGCTTATCATGAGATATTTTAAACTCAGGCGAGCAAAAACTCAGGACCTCCTTAATATTAGAGATCGTGCACCAGCTGTTGTTAACAAAGAGACACACCCCTCCCCCCTCATCTTTTCAGTTAATTGATTTAAATCACAAAGTTCATCTGCCTTTACTGTGGTGCAGGAAAATTCTCAGCAACAAAAGAATGATCAAATTCAGATCCTACATATGTATAGCATAATAAGGTATGAAGTGAATGTTGCCTGAACCATGGCAATTACCCCTCTCTGTCTCTGAATGACTGACCTCTCTCTCTCTCTCCTCTCTGTGTCTACACAGACAGCAGTCTTTATTTCATGTCCTGTCTGCCTATTCAGTCTACAACACGGTGAGTTTGTGTTAGTCTTCCCTCAGTCATAAATAATGTCAATATTTACATGTTTGCATCAGGATTCAGCCCAATGTTCAGCAATGAACTGCTTTGTAACACTAAAACTAGTGGCAACTGAGCTGTCTCTAACTTGATGGAGTCAAAAGCTACATCAGGACAAATGTAGCCTGGTGAGCAATGTGACATAGTTTGACCTCTGACCCTATAGGAGGTGAGCTACTGCCAGGGCATGAGCCAGGTCGCCGCCTTGCTGCTGATGTACATGAACGAGGAAGACGCCTTCTGGGCCCTGTCACAGCTACTGACCAATCAGAAGCATGCCATGCACGGTGAGCTGACCAATAAGATATCCCGTAAACATTGATTCAACCGAACAGATATGTCATGCATTGTGGTCCGACCAATCAATAATAGGAATCAGCTACATTACCAGTGGAATAATATATGAATATGTAATACAATCTTAATAAAGACATGGAATTACAGTTATTGACCAGTAAGTACATTCTGTTATGGAGTTCTAGCCACAAGAGTTATCTGTGTGCTTACACAAGGTAATGAAGCAGTCTAACCATACACTCTCCGTCTCCCTCTAAGGTTTCTTCATTCCTGGGTTTCCCAAACTGCAGCGCTTCCAGGCGCACCACGATCAGATTCTCTCCAAACTCATCCCCAAGCTGAAGAAACATCTGGTTAGATCACTGTTTTTAGAAAATATTTTTGTAATTTTTTTTATCCATCCATCCATCATCCCCCCCCCCCCCCCCCCCTCTTCAGAGGACACATATCTTGTTTGTTTTTTACAGCTTTTCTGCTACATATACCTGTACATACATTGTACATACACATTTTTCATACACATTTTACATAGATCATTGTTTAGGTTGCCTTCACACACACAACCACATACATGCATACACACACACACGCACATACATACATGTGCACACACACATTGCGTAATGGCATTATTATGTTTCATAATAGTGAGGTTATTACAATATTTGCACATAGTTACATTGAAATGTGTGTTACTGTGTAGAACTGTCCATCTTTCTTTCTACCCTTCCCTCTCTTTCTCCCTCTTTTTTTCTCTTTCCATCCCATCTCTCTTTTTCTCTCTCCCTCCATCCCTCTCTCCCTCTGTCTCTCTAGGACAGGGAACAGATGTCCTGTGGGATCTACAGCACTAAATGGTTCCTGCAGTGTTTCATTGACAGGGTGAGAGAAAGTGTGTTTTAAAGGACCGGTGCCATTTTTAGCTGATTTAAATAATTATTCATTTTTATTGACCCGTGACAAACAAGAACTCCTCTCCTTAAAGGTACAATCTGGGATCTGGGGTTGTTGACCAACGATTGCCATATGTGAACGACCACCTTGATTCGGTCTTTTGTAGCAAAATTTGCAATTGTGTTTTTTACATTGGATAAAAGCAGAGACACAGAGCTACAAAATGGTTTATCATACAATGCATTTGAGGAACAATGGGAAAGTAATTTGGTTTGAAAGTTTAACCTCACTTTTGAGAAAATGTCCTTTGAATGTGTTGGTACCTGCTGGAGAGCTCTTATGTGTCTACACCCATTCAGCATCATTCACACCCTCTTAAACTTTAGCCCCCACCCAAACTCTGACCATTTTACTCGCCCTAATCAGGCTGTTTTCATGATATCCAGAGCGTTGGTGACTGTAACTGTGCTGCTGGCAACAATTGAATTACGCTTTTTTTGCCGACATTTACTGACACCGGCCATATTCAACGGGTGTTGAGCGTTCGTAAATTCATCAGTTATTCTGGCACACTCAGACGAGAGGGCTCGGAAATCAGAAGTAGATGGCCAGACTGAATTTACGAACACACCCAAAATGGTTACTTCATAGTGGAATCTTTTGATAAGACATGTATCTAGCTAGCTAGCTAAACAATTAACCGCAATCACAACTCATGACGTTATCAAATCAAATCAAATCGAATTTTATTTGTCACATACACATGGTTAGCAGATGTTAATGCGAGTGTAGCGAAATGCTTGTGCTTCTAGTTCCGACAATGCAGTAATAACAAGTAATCTAACAATTCCAAAACTACTGTCTTGTACACAGTGTAAGGGGATAAAGAATATGTACATAAGGATATATGAATGAGTGATGGTACAGAGCAGCATAGGCAAGATACAGTAGATGGTATCGAGTACAGTATGTACAAATGAGATGAGTGTGTAAACAAAGTGGCATAGTTTAAAGTGGCTAGTGATACATGTATTACATAAGGATACAGTCGATGATATAGAGTACAGTATATACGTATGCATATGAGATGAATAATGTAGGGTAAGTAACATTATATAAGGTAGCATTGTTTAAAGTGGCTAGTGATATATTTACATCATTTCCCATCAATTCCCATTATTAAAGTGGCTGGAGTTGAGTCAGTGTCAGTGTGTTATTACACTGCATGAATCTGCAGGTAGCTAACCAACAGTTGTCGCAGTGACATTCTATTGAAATGGATACTTACATAGTGGAGTATTTTGTTAAGACAAGTAGCTAGCTAAATAATGAACCATAATTCCAACTCATGACATTTCTACCCTGCATAAATCTGAAGGTAGCTAGCCAACATCTATCAACAGTTGTCGCACTGACATTCTTTTGAAATGGATACTTGCATAGTGGAGTCTTTTGTTAAGACATGTAACTACCATGCATGACATTGTTAAGACCTGTAGCTAGCTAAACAATTAACCATAATCACATCTCATGACGTTATTACCCTGCATGAATCTGCCAGTAGCTAACCAACAGTTGTCGCAGTGACATTCTATTGAAATGGATACTTGCATAGAGAAGTCTTTTGTAAAGACATGTCGCTAGCTAGCTAGCTAAACAATGAACCATAATCCCAACTCATGACGTTACTACCCTGCATGAATCTGCAGGTAGCTAACCAATATCTGAGAATGTAGCTAGCTAGACTATCTTACCCGTATACATCATTCATGAATGGGACACGTCTCCTGTCAGATGCCATGGTTACCCTTAGTTTGAAGATGTAATACGAAGACAGGTGTTTTTCTCCATCTCCTTAGCTATCATACTCAAATTCCACTTATTTCAAAACTCGGTCCTCCAGAAAGTGGAGAGCAACACTTATGCAGTTTTACTACGTGATACATAAAAACAAAAGTTGCGTTAGACAGGATTACTTAGACATACTGACCAGCTCAAATAGATAGAAGCGTACTCTATGGCAGACCAATCCAAACTCATCTCTCGGTATATCCAGCCCACTCATTATCTCAGCCAATCATGGCTAGCAGGAAGGTTGCTCGCTTTTTCTGTGGCTAAACCAACTAGGCTCGTAATTTTAAAATGTGTATTCGTATTTACAGATGGCATACAAGTTTGTTATTAAGGCACATAAAAGTTCACATGATTGAGAAGGCATTTCTGCAAAAAAAAACGCTTTTAGATTTAAAAAAAAAGTTTACGTTCAAACGGCTCTCCTGTGAAGTAGTGACCCGCGACATACCCCTAGTTTCCTGAAACGTGTCACATATTGTAACTTTTAGCAGAGGAGAAAGTAGTCAAAGAATTGATGCTCCGAGCCTCATATTCAACTGACAATAATAACTTAAAATAGCAGAATTGCAATTGTATTCATGGATGTTCATTCATTTCACAACTCTAAGCAGGATGAACTTATAAGGGAAAACTTATTTCAGCATTTATTAGCGTTGTTAACTATGTATAAAGGAAACATAACATAAGCATAATCACGAGGATTAATAACTACTCGGTGTACTCGACTCTGTTCATACACACAATCCTGTGGCTTTGGTGGTTTGGAGAGAGACATGCTGCTGTCAGCGCTTCTCAGTACCGCTGGGGCCCACCACAGAGATGGGGCTGTGTTTTAGGCTGGGCGCCACCAAGCCCCCCTCACTACCAATGGACTGGAGGCAGGGTGAAGGGAGTGAGAGAGGGAGAGAAAGAGTAAGATGAAGACAAACAAAGAATTTGCCTAGTAATCAATGATTATGTCATGGATCGATAATTGTAATTTGGGGATGATAACGCTTACAGATAGCAAAACAATCTTATTAATGTACAGTATGTGAACTCATTACTTGTGATATTGTGGTCTTTTTGGACACCACTGATTTTATGAACACTTTTACCACTTTGTGAATGGGAAATCATTTTTCTTGGAAGTCAGAGATCTTTTTTCCTTCTCCTCATAGACCCCGTTCACCCTGACTCTACGCTTGTGGGACATCTACATTCTGGAAGGAGAGAAACTTCTTACTGCCATGTCCTACACAATCCTTAGAATATTTAAGAGTAAGGAGTGCATCTACCTTTGACAAGTAGCCTTTTAGCTACTTTAGCCTATTAGCTACTCATTACGTAACCGTTTGCTAATACAATATTGCTCTCAGCTATGCATATTTGACTCCTGTCCTGTGTGTTGTCTGTGTTAGAGCAGTTCAAATCAATTTGTATTAGTCACATGTGCCGAATACAACAGTATTTTCACCTTACAGTGAAAAGCTTACTTACGAGCTCCTAACTGACAGTGCAGTTTAAAAAAATACGGATAAAAGTAACAAGTAATTAAAGAGGAGCTGAAAAAAATAACAATATATACAAGGCGGTGCCGGTACAGAGTCAATGTGCGGGGGCACCGGTCAGTTGAGGTAGTATGTACATGTAGGTAGAGTTAATTAAAGTGACTATGCACAGATGACAACAGAGAGTGGCAGTGGTGTGTGTGTGTGTGGGGGGGGGGGGGGGGGGTGATGTGAGTAGTGTGGGTAGCCATTTGACTAGATGTTCACCATTTGGGTAATAATGTCAATGATGTTGACTTCTTTCCTGTTTGCTGTATCTGTGTGTCAACAGAACGTCTCCTGAAGATGAATCTGGAGGACCTGAGAGAGTTTCTTCAGGAGAAGATCGCCCTGTCTTTCCTCAACAGCGATGATATCATCATCGATCAGCTGCAGGCCTCCATGGCGGAACTACGCAAGATGAAGCTGGACCTTCCACCCCCAGGTAACACACTGCTTAGCTGATTTATGTACTGTTTGACAAGGATAAGTCTGTAGGAAATGCAGAGACCTAACATCTCATGAGGGCTTTTCAATGAGCTCCCCCTTGTGGAGAGACATTAGGTCATATAATGACCATTTGATACTGGTTAGGTAGTTGTGGGATATTTTTGAAAGAGGGTACCCATAATTACAATTTAATATTTAAGCATAAAACAGGTAAACACCTACTTAACAACTGAAACAGAACTGTAAAGCAAAGCTTAGTTCCTATATTTACCTCAGTTTTAATGTTCCTGTGTTTTATTTCTAGCCAAGCCAGATGAGCTGCCACAGAAGGCCCTGGGTTTGGAGCTACCTGTTCTGCTCACCCCTCTCAAGCCCCCCAGGGGAGTCTCCCCTGACCAGGGATCCAAACGACCAGGAGCAGGGGGTCTGGGTCTCCACATCATCACCTACCAGCCAGACATCATCTCCCAAGACGACAGCCCTTCCAAGGAGGACAGGAAGGACAAGGAAGCTCTCAACATGGAGGAAGAGGATGAGGAGGAAGTATCTCTTCCATCTCCAGACCCCATTCTCATCCACACCATCCAGGCTCAAGTTACCCCCGATGGGCCTCCCCAGGCTGGGGCTGGGCCACCACCTTATGAGCCACCAGGGGGTAATGAGCCCAATGTTATGGGACAACCTGCCATTCTTATGGTACTCCACAAAGAAAAAAGTGTTGAGAGCTCCTCTGGTCCAGTGGCTTTACCAGAGACACAGGTCGTAGTTCAACAGGGTACAAACACACCTCCACAAAGCCCCATGGAGGAGTCGACCGTGACTGCCCCAGTTTCCCCTTCATCCCTTAGCCCTCCCCAGCCACCCTGCAGGGTCCCCCGGACTCAGTCAGCACCCTTAGCCCAGGCTTCCCAGCGGCCTACGGGCCTGGCCCAGAGTGAGAGCCGTTCAGTGGGGGAGAGGGCGGAGGATGGGTACCTGGCCAGGCTTCTGGAGCAGGCCATGGCTCTGCCTAAACACAGGGCCCAGACAGGAGAAAAAGGAGAGCCAGGAGACCCAGAATGGCCAGTTCGATTCTAGAGCACTACAATGCATTCTAAGTTCTAAGTTGTCTACACGACTGACATTGCAGAAACATAGTGTTATGTTGTAGGAGAAGCTGCCATAGTGGAGTGCCAAGGACAGTGCCACATTCTCTCCCATCATCGTGAAAGCATTACAGCTTACTTCATTTTAGTAGTTTTGTAATATTCTAACAATGGACATTATGTTTGCTTAGAGAGCCTTTGTAAAATATTTGTTAGTATAGTCTTATTTTACTATAGTTTTATTTTTGTATGTGGACACCTGCTTATCGAACATCTCATTCCAAAATCATGAGCATTAATATGGAGTTGGTCCCCCCTTTGCCTCCACTCTTCTGGGATGGATTTCCATTAGATGTTGGAACATTGCTGCCGGGACTTGCTTCCATTCAGCTACGAGCGTTAGTGAGGACGGGCACTGATATTTGGCGGTTAAGGCTGGCTCGCAGTCAACGTTCCAATTCATCCCAAAGGTGTTTGATGGGGTTGAGGTCAGGGCTCTGTGCAGGCCAGTCAAATTCTTCCACAACGATCTCGACAAACCATTTCTGTATGGACCTCGCTTTGCGCACGGGCATTGTGATGCTGAAACAGGAAAGGGCCTACCCCAAACTGTTGCCACAAAGTTGGAAGCACATAATCATCTAGAATGTCATTGTATGCTGTAGCGCTAAGGGGCATAGCCCGAACCATGAAAACCAGCCCCAGACCATTATTCCTCCTCCATCAAACTTTACAGTTGGCACTAGGCATTTGGGCAGGAAGCGTTCTCCTGGCATCCGCCAAAACCAGATTCGTCTGTCGGATTACCAGAAGGTGAAGCGTGATTCATCACTCCACTGCTACAGAGTGTTGGAAAGTTGGCATCCTATGACGGTGCCACGTTGAAAGTCACTGAGCTCTTCAATACAGGCCATTCTACTGCCAATGTTTGGCTATGGAGATTGCATGGCTGTGTGCTCGAATTTATATACCTGTCAGCAACTGGTGTGTCTAAAATAGCCAAATCCACTAAGTTAAAGGGGTGTCCACATACTTTTGGCCATTTAGTGTATCTTCGTTTCTAGAGCAAAAGGCTCAGTCTGTAATGACCTTTTAGATGGTGAGTTGTCCAAATCCGCGACAGGATAGAGTCCCAGCCTAACGTTATTATACCAGGGGTTCAGAACTTCAGAAGGCAGCAATGGGCCTCATCTCTTAGTCCATCATTTGAGGTCACTTGTGGCCAAATACCCAATATTTTAGGTGAAGTCCTAGTATAGATAGTATAGATGGATTTTGTACTGGTCATCCACAAAAAAACAAAACAAGCATAGGCGAAGGTAATTGGTTCTAATGTACAGTTGAAGTTGGAAGTTTACATACACTTAGGTTGAAACTCGTTTTTCAACCACCCCACAAATGTCTTGTTAACAAACTATTGTTTTGGCAAGTCGGTTAGGACATCTACTTTGTGCATGTAAACAATTGTTTACAGACAGATTATTTCAATTATAATTCACTGTATCACAATTCCAGTGGGTCAGAAGTTTACATACACTAAGCTGACTGTGCCTTTAAACAGCTTGGAAAATTCCAGAAAATGATGTCATGGCTTTAGAAGCTTCTGATAGGCTAATTGACAGGAGGTGTACCTGTGGATGTATTTCAAGGCCTACCTTCAAACTCAGTGCCTCTTTGCTTGACATCATGGGAAAATAAGCATAAATTGCCAAGACCTCAGAAAAAAAATTGTAGACCTCATGTCTGGTTCATCCTTGGGATCAATTTCCAAACGTCTGAAGATACCGCGTTCATCTGTGCAAACAATAGTATGCAAGTATAAACACCATGGGACCACGCAGCCGTCACACTGCTCAGGAAGGAAACGCGTTCTGTCTCCTAGAGGTGAACGTACTTTTGTGTGAAAAGTGCAAATCAATCCCAGAACAACAGCAAAGGACCTTGTGAAGAGGCTCGCAGAAACAGGTACAAAAGCATCTATATCCACAGTCCGAAATCGACATAACCTGAAGCCACTGCTCCAAAACCGCCATAAAAAAATCCAGATTACGGTTTGCAAGTACACATGGGGACAAAGATCATACTTTTTGTAGAAATGGCCTCTGGTCTGATAAAACAAAAATACTGTTTGGCCATAATGACCATCGTTATTAAAAGGGGGGATGCTTACAAGCTGGAGAACACCATCCCAACCGTGAAGCACAGGGGTGACAGCATCATGTTGTGGGAGTGCTTTGCTGCAGGAGGGACTGGTGCACTTCACAAAATATATGGCATTATGAGGAAGGAAAATTACATGGATATCTCATCTCAAGACATCAGTCAGGAAGTTAAAGCTTGGTTGCAAGTGGGTCTTCCAAATGGACAAAACCCCAAGCATACTTCCAAAGGTGTGGCAAAATGGCTTAAGGACTACAAAGTCAAGGTATTGGAGTGGCCATCACAAAGCCCTGACCTCAATCCCATAAGACATTTATGGGCAGAATTGAAAAGGCATGTGTGAGCAAGGAGGCCTACAAACCTGACTGTTACACCAGCTCTGTCAAGAGGAATGGGGCAACATTCACCCAACTTGTTGTGGGAAGTTTGTGGAAGGCTACCATAAACGTTTGACCCAAGTTAATAAACAATTTAAAGGCAATGCTACCAAATACTATTTGACTGTATGTAGATTTCTGACCCACTGGGAATGTGATGAAAGAAATAAAAGCTGAAATAAATAATTCTCTCTACTATTATTCTGACATTTCACATTCTTAAAATAAAGTGGTGATCCTAACTGACCTAAGACAGGGAATTTTTACATTTCAGGAATTGTGAAAAACTGAGTTTAAATGTATTTGGCTAAGGTGTATGTAAACTTCCGACTTCAACTGTATGTGACTTTGGGCTTAGATTTGTCATCTAGCAAGAATAATTCATATTTAAATCTCATTTTCTATACTTGGAATGTTTAAGCTTAAAATGAAAACATATTTTCTGTTATCATTGATCTAGCAAAAATGTATTTTCAGATTATTGGATCTTTGCTGTAATGTATTATAAAGCTTATTGGTAATTTGTATTTGTAAGAAAAGCAATATGTAGATATTTTGTAGTCATTGTGTTGTAGAATAAACACACTGAAGTTCTAAATACTGACTGTAGAGATTCTGTAGTAGTAAATAGCCTAATTATGATGTTGAAGTAGCCCTTAACATTTTTTCCAAATGGTTAGTGGTATATTGTACTTTAGCGCCACGTGATTTACTTACTTTGCTGACATCTAGTGGACATTTGGCGTATAGTGTTTCATTTGTCCACTGGCAGATGTTGGTTGGTTAAATGAATACAAAGTTTACTTAGGTTCCCTCAATTCATCATAAGCTAAACTATTATAATCATCACTCATAAACTTGTTGTTAGAAGCCCATTATTTATGTACCTTTAAAGAAATTGAAAGGTTATTTATAGACTAAGCTGTCTAGGTCTACAGCAATTTCAACGGTAATGTTTTGCACTTTGCTATTCATCCACAGGAAAACGGGCTAAGGGAGAAAGGTTTTGTGTGAATTCTACATTCATGTTTGTACATTGATATGCCTTAGTTGTAAGGTTTTTGACAGTCAAAGCAAAACAGACGTGGTTATGATTAGTGTATAATCTATGCAATGAACCCCTGAGACTGTTCAATAATGATTTGTCAAATACATGTTTTCTAAATTTTGATTGTTTGTGTCTTTCTTTGTCGAGAACCAAAATGTTACATCTGTTGTTGAGTAATATTTTCAAATCAACCTACATGAGAAAGTATTCTGGAGTATTTTATATTGCAGTGGTTCCCAAACCTTTTCAGTTACTGTACCACCAATTGAATTTTGCTCTGCCAGGAGAACCCCTGAAGTACCCCCTCATGTGCATTTTAGCAGGAAGTCTATGGTCTCATGAGTCTTCTCAAGTAAATCCAATGTGGATTCAGTGGTCCTAGTACCCCTGGTTGAGAACCTCTTTTTTAGTAGAAGAGAATTAACACATATTTTAAGACTAGTTTTCTCTGGTCAGGACTCCGGGCCCTACTGAAATACCTTGTTCTTCGCTATAACTAGGGTCTAGGGTTTTTCCTGGTCAGGACAGGTCAACTGATCAAGAAAAACTCAGTTCCCTAAGAATTAGTGCACTGTTTCATAATTTCCACACGATGGCGCTGTAGATCTGTATCTGTATGCTGTTATTGTAACAGGATACCACTCCTAGTTTGCATAGGTTTCATTTATCTGATTGGTTCTGACCTAAATTGGTTCAAAGGGCTCTCAAAGCCGATTGGCGCGCGCAAAGGGTAACTCTCATTGGTCTCACTCCTCTAACGTTTAATGGTAACATTAGAACCAGCAGAGCAGTGCATGTGCCCGTGGAGCTGCGACTGGCAGCAGGCGAGACTGCGTCCATGGACAAACATCGAAACTACTAGAGAAGTGATTGAATAGACTTATCTACAGTCATTTAACTACCTTAAACCATATATCTATACTTGGAGTGGAAACGTTCACGGGGTATATTTCTTGCAGTGCGTAAAAGTGACCTTCGAATATCTCAGAAAAGAAGCACGTCTCAAGAAAGCGACAATAATGTCAGGCACCTTCAGTCCCAAGATGACGAAAACCCTGGAAGATCTGAGTCTGGACTCGGGCTACGGAGCTGGGGACTCCTGCAAGTCCCTCAGCCTCTCCTCGTCCAGGTCCCGGCACTCCCACACCCACCCACACCGGGGGACCTGGTGGAACCAGATCAGCTCTCTGAGCAGTAGGAACGCCAGCTGGGACACAGTCAACACGGTGCTGCCTGAGGATCCAGAGGACATACTCTCCAAGTGTCCTCGTCTGCCGACGCTGGAAGAGGTCCCCTGGACCGACCAGGAGATTGCTGAAGTCCTGCGTAAAGTAGCAGGTGAGGAGATGGCTTTCTCCGGTGACGCAGTCAGCCGTCTCTCGCTGCTCTTACAGAGGGCTCTGGTTCGGATCTCCCGGGAGGCTCAGAGACTGAGTGAGCTACACCGGCGATGCACGCGCTTCGAAGTGCAGAGCGCCATTCGGCTGGTGCTGAGCTGGGGGCTGGCTGAGCGGTGCGTGGCTGGCACGGTGAGGGCCATTTCTCTGTACAGCATGAGCTCGGGCGAGACACTGCGTCAACGGGGCAAGTCCTCGCGCTGCGGGCTCAGCCTCCCGGTGGGACGGTTCTACAGGTGGATGGTGGATACGCGTGTGTCAGTGCGCGTGCATGAGCACGCAGCCATTTGCCTGGCCGCGTGCGTGGAGAGCCTTGTGGAGGAAGTGGTCGTGCGGGTGTTGATGATGGCAGAGGAGCGGGAGAGAGAGCGCAGGGGCACCTGTTGCCTGGTAAATATTGAGGTCCTGGACGGGGTCGTCAATGACGACGCGGAGCTGTGGGGAGTGATGCAGAACTACGAGCATCTGATATGCGGGAAAAATGCCAATGGTAAATGTGTGTGTGTGTGTGCGTGTATGCGTGCGCCCCAACCCTGATGACACAATATGTGAATCAATTATCACTTTCCCTCTGTCCATGCACTAAATACACACACCCCTTTCCAAGAATGATTTTCTTCTCCTATGACTGCGCACAATGGAATGGTTCTTCAGTGAACATGCATTCTGATAATTCTCTCTGGCAGCTTTTGGAAGTCTAGCAGAAAAAAATGTTGTAACCTCAGGGATTTAAAGGAACAAAACAAAAGTCCACTCAGGCAGAATATTCGAGAGAGAGAGAGAGAGGCCCTTCTAAAAAACGGACCCCACATATGAGAAGCATGCATGTGTGTGTTGTCAGTAGCAGTGCTTGGGTAAAATCACTCAGGAAGCCAAGCCAGGAAAGATAAGCCTATCTATGTGTTGCGATAATTGCAATGTTTGCTCTGTAACCTGTTAGTTCATATGCCTCGCGACTGTTATATAGAGGCCTAAGGTCAAGACAGTAAGAAGAGAACCACACCTTTGTTTCATCAAAACTGGAGAGCATATTGCATGTAACAAACAGTTATGTTGGTAAAGTACGCAAATGGCTAACTTGAGAAAATATAAAGATACCTTAATAGAAAATGTCTTTAAAAAAAGTGCGTCACCCAGTAAAATACTACTTGAGTAAAAGTCAAAAGTAAATGTAATTGCTAAGATATACTTAAGTATCAAAAGTAAAATTATAAATCATTTCAAATTCCTTATATTAAGCAAACCAGTCGGCACAATTATTATTTATTTTTTAAATTTACGGATTGCCAGGGGCACACTCCAATGCTCAGACATCATTTACAAACGAAGCATGTGTGTTTAGTCAGTCTGCCAGATCAGAGGCAGTAGGGATGACCAGGGATATTCTCTTTATGAGTGTTTGAATTGGACCCTTTTCCTGTCCTGCTAAGCATTCAAAATGTTGCCAATACTTTTGGGGGACAGGGAAAATGTATGATTCTTTTTAAAGAATGTAGTGAAGTAAAAGTTGTGAAAAATATAAATATGAATAGTAAAGTACAGATACCCGAAAAAATACCAAAGTATTTTTACTTAAGTACTTTATGCCACTGGTTACATAACCTACAGCATGGTCAATCAAGTTAATATTTCCATCAAAAAACATGTTGACTACCCTACTTGTAGAGAAACGCCAATGCCATCCTCCTCTCTTTCATGATGCCGAAACCGTCATACAGTACACACTTTTAGTTGTTGTTGTTCTGGGATACCTGGCTAAAATGCATGCTCGCTAGCCTAACTTCCTTTCGTTCATGGGCTTGTCCAAATCCCTTTCTCCATCCATGGCATATTTAGGAAAGGTCCAAATTTAGCTAGCAAGACCTGAGGACAACAACACAACGAGATGCAGCGATTCAAGTTTTTTTTCTGTCAATTACGTTTGACTTGATGTGATGCGATGTGACTGGTGTGAAGCCAAATCCAAAATGGCTTCCCTTTGCCACTTTTGTTTTATGCATCAAGACTATTCAAAGCTGAGCTCACTTAGTTTAGCTCAACGCTGATTGGCTATTATTGTATACTTTTTATCAAGGGAGGCCAAATGCTCGCTGGCTTCCCTTGCATTCAATGCTACGGGCAGCAACAATATCATACTCTTTTTGATCAGACAGCATCAGATAGATGCTGTCTGGTCAATGATGACTCTCTGAGGTCATTAAAGATCCCATGCCACTTATCGTAAGAGTAGGGGTGTTAACCCCGGTGTCCTGGCTAAATTCCCAATCTGGCCCTCAAACCATCAAGGTCTCCTAATAATCCCCAGTTTACAATTGGCTTATTCATCCCCCTCACCTCCCCTGTAACTATTCCCCAGGTCGTTGCTGTAAATGAGAACGTGTTCTCAGTCAACTTACCTGGTAAAATAACGGATAATTTTTTACAATTTTATTAAAAAGATGGGCAACACATACAGAGACAGAGGGGTGCTGTTCTGCTCGCTCAGATGCCTTCTCCATTGAGATACATTCAGCCTCTGGCGAACTGAAGCAAAATGATGGTACATTTTTTGGGGAAGCCTGGCTTCCCTTGTCATCCATGACTACATGCCACTGTGTGTGTTGTGTGTATGTTGATCAGAGCGCAAAGATTTATATTTCATTAGCCACAGTGACTAGGGTGTGCTTGTGTCCACAGAAAAACATTTGTAGACTCATTCTATAGAGAGAGAGAGTGAGTGAGAGAAAGAGAATTGTGTTCTGGTTTTGGGGTTGACTAATAATGTTGAGATAATCTAAATGTCACCCCTGTTCCCTCTCTTTGTATGTCCTTGAAGTCCCAGAGCTGGCTAAATGCCCTAACTGTTACAAATGGACTCCATGGAAAAGCAATCACAGTGATAAGTGGTGAGGTCACTGGTTTCCTAGTCACTGGTTTCCTAGTACTCAGAACCATAGACCTACGCTCTGCCACAAGTATGTCAAGGTTAAGGGGAAAGCCCCACAGAGCCCGACAGACAGGAAACAGTCATTAGGTGTAATATTGTAATGGAGGACTGGAAGTGGGAGATCTCCTAGGGTGCTGTGGTTAAGCCACAGTGTGTGTGTGTTTGCGTGCGTGCATGTGTGTGTGGCGGACTGAGAAACGAGGAGTTAAAGGAAGGAGCCATGGTTCACATCACCAGTCAGAACCCTAATTGGAGGCCAGTTAGGGGGTCCTGTTTTCCTAAACCAATCACACACACAGAATAGTCTCTTTTGTTTGTTCGGATAGAAATGTGGCTTTCCCATTTATACCATTGTATGTTATTGCACGGTACTCGATTACAGTGTTATTACTGTTTATATGTGTTCTACCTTTATCTGTACCTTCATCTGTACACAGTAGCCTCAGCTCACCCATCTTCCCATAGTGTGTTCTAATCAGAGGCGCAACTTTGCTTTTAAAAGTGGAGGGGACATAACCTGGCGGGGGGGTCTGGGGTCCTCCCTCAGAATTTTTTTGGCATCTAAAGCTAATTTTCTGCATTTCTACACAATCTAATATGACCATTTTGGGGTCACTTTGATTGTTTATTAACACTTCTACGTGAATGTTATGCTACCATGTTTATGGATAATCCTGAATGAATTGTGAAAATGATGAGTGAGCAAGTTATAGACGCACAAATATTATACCCTCCAAAAAATGCTAACCTGTTATTGTAATGGTGAGAGGTTAACATGTCTTGGGGGTATGATATTTGTGTGTCTGTACCTTTCTCACATTCATTCAGGATTATCGTTAATCATGGTAGCATCAACATGAAGTGTTTATAAACATATTATAGTCTTATTTACAATAAAAGTGACTCCAAAGTGCATTTATGTTGGTCACAAAATAATCTGAAACACAAGCAAAATAAACAGCAGAGTCACAAGCTTGATGTACACATTGCTTGATATGAATGTGGGACCAAATACTTAACTTTTTACTACTTGAAAAAACATACAAGTTCATTTGTCCCAATACTTTTGCTCCCCTAAACCAGCCAGCCTTCACAAGAGCATAACATATTGAAATATGTCCCTTTTTGTGTTTTACACTTCCAAGGGAGGAATTATTTCTGAGTGCATGATTCAGTTTCACTGGCATATAGTATGTTCTACGGATGGCCTTAAACTGCAGAAATTTCTGTCTGAGATTATATGAACATGACTGGGCATTCTAACATACATTCATTACCCTCATCAGGAGTCTCTCCCAGGTCTTCCTCACATTTTTATTTTACATATTTTGTGTCATCAAGAAAAGCCACTATCAACCGCTAATACAGTTTAGAGGTCAACTTTAGAGGTTTGTCAGACTGCCTTAAAATAGTTCAAATCTTTGAAGCATCTGGCTTGTCCACTGTTTGCTACACAGAGTGAATAAAGTGTTGCATCTGCCAACGTTCTCTTCAACTGCCTGTCACCATTTGATACTGTTCAGATGACACATGACAAAGAATTACCTTGGTGTACATTTATACATTATATTATCCAATAATAAAGTCAATAGAACCCAACCAAGCTGCACTGCTTCTTGACACAATACCCACTTAACCCGGAAGCCAGCCGCACCAATGTGTCGGAGGAAACACCGTACACCTGGCGACCGTGTCAGCGTGCACTGCACCCGGCCCACAACAGAAGTCGCTAGTGCGCGATGGGACAAGGACATCCCTGCCGGCCAAACCCTCCCCTAACCCGGACGACGCTGGGTCAATTGTGAGCCGCCCCATGGGTCTCCCAGTCGCGGCCGGCTGTGACAGAGCCTGGATGAGCGATGAGATAAGACTGTAACTACCAATTGGATACCACGAAATTGGGAAAGAAAAAAATGGGTAAAAGAAAAATGGAACTTTGTATCCATTCACTGATTGTTATAATATACTGTAAAATTCACCTGAGCTCCGTACACTGGTCTTCCCTGGCTGTTTGACCCTGCTGGGACACCTGTCACCATCTGATCCTGCTAAGACATGATGAGAATAGTGTTGTGTACTGACTGTGCACCATAACAGTGAAGCTTCTAGAGCTGTTTATTACTGTCAGTGTGAAAAGTAGGGAATTAGCTAAGGAAACTGACAGATCGGTAACGTTACATTGCTATACCAAAGTGGATCAGTTGATCTAATGGTACATCAACTGGCGAAATCTAGCCAGGTGAATTTACTTCTGTTGAAACCGGACTAAACAAAAGCTAGAAAACATTTCCATACGCACAACAGCTGTTAGATACTGCTACCTGACAGATAACTAGGCCGAAGTTAGTTCATTCACTTCAGACAGAACTTCAGTCGAGTGGGGATGAGACATTAGCTAATGTTGCATGTCAGTTACACTACTAGCTCAGCACTAGGAATTAATACATTTTTCCTGTTGAGTCAAACAGCAGTTACCTTGCCAGCTACATTAGTCAAATAAAGAGTAGCCAGTTTATGCTCTGCTTGCTTTTACAACGTTGAGAAAAAGCACACAGACAACAGCTGCCTCTGGACGCTCTGTGGTGTCCACGCAGTCCTAAATCCAGCTGGCTGAAACCACCAAACATCTTATCCGACCGCTCTGAGGCGTCCACATGGTCCTAAAGCACACTGATGCTGGATTTTGTATTACAATGCAATGACAAAACTGGGGGGACAACATTTTTATTTCAGAATGTGGGGGGGTCATGTCTCCCCCATCCCCAGTGAAAGTTGCACCCCTGGTCCTATTGGAATTCATTATACAACGGGTGGGTCTAATCCTGAATGCTGATTGGTTAAAAGTGCATTCCAGCCGGAATGATCATTATTTCGACTTGCATGTCAACGCAATTGCTCATGTACATCCTCAAATAATCATGTAAGTAATGTCAACAACTAATAGCAAAGTTTTCACTTTGACATTTACTTAATTATAGAGTAATAGCATATTGATGTTAAACCAATGTTTTATAAAACACATTCATGTGTGAATTTTAACACAATTTTGAGTCAAATTAACTCTGAAAATGTGACACTACCTGTAGAGTAACTTTAACACTATGTAGACTTGGACCAAATGTTATCTGAAACAGTGTTGAATTCAACTCTATAGGTGTTAACTTAACACTTTTATTTTTACTGTGTGGTACTGTCTGGAGTACCCCTGAAGTATCCCCTCATGTGCATTTTTACCAGGAAGCCTATGGTCTCATGAGTCTTCTTAAGTACCCCCTGTGGATAGGTACCCCCAGGGGTCCTACCCCTGGTTAGGAACCACTGCTCTAAACACTACATACACGGCTAGAGTCCAGCATTCCGCTCTTATACTGGGACATAGGTTTATGGCTCTCTGGGTTATGCTAAAGCTTAAAGGAACTGTTAATAAAGCACACACTAGGTGTTGATTATTGCATTTATGGGGGAAAGAGTCCGGTTTAATGTTACTGTGAAGCTGACATTGGTAGATTGGCAGGTGCTGTTACTACAGTCATGAACAGGTCTAGGAGAGGATGGAAGGAACTGGATATCTAGTATTCTCTCTCTCTCTCGCTCTCTCTCTCTCTCTGTCTCTATCGCTCCCCCTTCATATTCCTTTCTCCGAGTGCCACTCTCAATTTTAAGTACATCTGACCTACACTCAATATGATCAAATGACCATGACAAATGATAGTACCTAACCCATAAACTTTGTGACAGTAAATCCAACATAATCGATTCTCACTGTGAAACCAGATAAGGTGCTTCCTCTCACGAAAGGGTCTGTTCTCAGCATTCTCTCTTCTCTGCGCTGTCCACACACACAGCTTGGTATCTCATCATCATCCTCCTCCTCTCAGATCTCTATAACAGCAGGCTCATACTGCCTCTGCACCATAACATCTCTAGATGTATCATCTTGTATGCCTCGTTGTCTTCCAGAGTAGCGGTTATCCCTTTATAGTTTTTACTACTCTGTTTGAAAAGGGTCATGGTTTGTGTTAACTGGGAAGCTATATCATTTAGTCCTTTAAGTTGGACGAGTCCACAGTGTGAAGAGAAAGTTAAGTGCTAGTGTTTCACACACAGTCTCGGTTTTGGGCGGGGAAAATGTTGTTTTTGTCTAATCCGGAAAACAGTTTAACTTCCTAGTTATATCACGTTTTAGGGAAGACCCAGATGCAGACTGTGTCGAAGTAACACAAGTGTATTACTAGAATAGGGGGCAGGCAAAACGACAGGCCAAGGGCAGGCGGAGGTCGGTAGTCCAGATCAGAGTCCAAAAGGTACAGAACAGCAGGCAGTCTCAGGGTCTAGACAGGCAGAGGTCAATAATCCAGTGTGATGTGATAAGGTACAGAATAGCAGGCAGGCTCAGGGTCAGGGCAGGCAGAATGGTCAAAACCGGGAAAACTAGAAAACAGGAACTAGAAACAGAC
Organism: Oncorhynchus mykiss; assembly: GCF_057628025.1. NCBI lineage: Eukaryota > Metazoa > Chordata > Actinopteri > Salmoniformes > Salmonidae > Oncorhynchus > Oncorhynchus mykiss. The sequence continues at coordinate 54,578,639 of NC_143027.1, read as the reverse complement.
AGGAGCAAGGAAAAAAACCCTGATAGGGTTGACGAACAAAACATACTGGCAACAGACAAACAGAGAACACAGGCATAAATACACTGAGGCTAATGGGGAAGATGGGTAACACCTGGAGGGGGATGGAGACAATCACAAACGCTGCACATCACGAACATGCTTCCCTATTCCCCAGCTGATTGCCCTCGCCAGGCACGAGGTGGGAAGAATGGTCTCGGGTTTCGAGGTTATAGCCGTGGGGCTATAGCGACTTGACAGCGCATCCAGCTTGACATTCTTGGATCCCGGTCGGTATGAGAGGGAGAAGTTGAACCGGGCGAAAAACAGGGCCCACCCAGCTTTCCTGGATTTGAGAAGCTTGGCGGTGCAGAGATATTCCAGGTTTTTGTGGTCGGTCCACACAATGAGCAGATGTTCCGCCCCCTCCAGCCAGTGCCTCCGCTCCTCCAAAGCCATCTTCACCGCGTGAAGCTCACGATTCCCCACATTGTAGTTCCTCTCCGTGGCGTTGAGGCGATGGGAGAAGAAGGCACAGGGATGTAACTTGAGGTCCAGGGTAGAACGCTGGGTCAGGACAGCCCCCACTCCGACATCCAAAGCATCGGCCTCCACCACGAACTGGTGGGACAGGTCAGGATGAACCAAGATGGGATCTGTGGTGAAACAGTGTTTGAGATCCCAGATGGCCCGGTCAGCAGCTGGGGACCACGTGAACAGAACCTTGGGAGGGGTGAGTGCAGACAGACGGGAAGCCAAGGTGCAGTAACTCCGGATAAAGCGGCGAGAAAAGTTGGCGAATCCCAGGAAACGTTTCAGCTGCACCCTGTACGTAGGCTGGGGCCAATCCATCACCGCTCTCACCTTCCCTGGATCCATCTGTACACTCCCTGCAGCGATGATGTAACCCAGGAAGGGGATGGTGGAGTGATGGAATTCGCACGTCTCTGCTTTCATAAAAAGCTGGTTCTCCAGGAGGTGTTGGAGAACCTGTCAGGAACATGTGCTCTTGGTCGAGTCATACGAAGACGAACCTGGTTCAACATGTCAGGGAGAACATCATTAACTTCTTGCGTCGAGCAAACCCGTATCCGGGAGCATAATCATAGCCTCAAGCTCATTACCATAACGCAACGTTAACTATTCATGAAAATCGCAAATGAAATGAAATAAATATATTCACTCACAAGCTTAGCCTTTTGTTAACAACACTGTCATTTCAGATTTTCAAAATATGCTTTTCAACCATAACTACACAAGCATTTGTGTAAGAGTATTGATAGCTAGCATAGCATTAAGCCTAGCATTCAGCAGGCAACATTTTCACAAAAACAAGAAAAGCATTCAAATAAAATAATTTACCTTTGAAGAACTTCGGATGTGTTCAATGAGGAGACTCTCAGTTAGATAGCAAATGTTCATTTTTTCCAAAAAGATTATTTGTGTAGGAGAAATCGCTCCGTTTTGTTCATCACGTTTGGCTAAGAAAAAACCCTGAATATTCAGTCATTACAACGGCAAACTTTTTTCCAAATTAACTCCATAATATCGACAGAAACATGGCAAACGTTGTTTAGAATCAATCCTCAAGGTGTTTTCACATATCTATTCGATGATAAATCATTTGTGGCAGTTGGGTTTCTCCTCGGAAGCAAACAGAAAAATACACGCAGCTGGAGATTACGCAATAATTGCGACGGAGGACACCAAGCGACCACCTGGTAAATGTAGTGTAAAATGGTCAATCTTCCAATGATATGCCTACAAATATGTCACAATGCTGTCGACACTATGGGGAGTCTAAGTCTAAGCTCATTCGTGACCCATTCACAGCCATATAAGGACTCATTGAAACACAGCGCCTTCAAAATCTGGGGTACTTCCTGTTTGAAATTTCATCTTGGTTTCGCCTGTAGCATCAGTTCTGTGGCACTCACTGACAATATCGTTGCAGATTTGGAAACGTCAGAGTGTTTTCTTTCCAAAGCTGTCAATTATATGCATAGTCGAGCATCTTTTCGTGACAAAATATCTTGTTTAAAATGGGAACTTTTTTATCCAAAAATTAAAAGAGCGCCCCCTATATCCAAGAAGTTAACCAGAGCCTGGTACACAGATGGGACGTTGGTAAGGCAAAATGGCATGACCAGGTCCACGTAGTGACCGCTGGCCATGTTGAAGGCAGTCTTCCACTTGTCCCCTTCCCGTATCCGCATCAGGTTCCGTTGGTCCAGCTTGGAGAACACGGTGGCCACCTGGACCGGCTCGAAGGCCGAGGAGATGAGTGGAAGTCGGTAGCGGTTCTTCACTGTGATGTCTTTGAGGCCCCAGTAGATGCACGGGCACAGGGTTTTGTCCTTCTTCTCCACAAAGAAGAACCCTGGGCATGCGGGGGAGGCAGAAGAATGGATGAACCCTGCAGCTAGGCAGTCCTCAATGTAGGTCTCCATAGCCTTAGTCTCCGGACCTGACAGAGAGTACAGTCGTCCCCGGGAGGAGTGGTGCCTGGGAGAAGGTCAATCCCACAGTCAGGGTCAGTAGGGCGGAAGCGAAGTGGCCTGGGCCTTACTGAACACCTCCCAGAGGAACTGGTACTCGGGAATAGTGGAGATGTCCGGGACAACTTCCGAGCTCCCAGGAAGACTACCTGGGCAGGCTGCACTGACTTCAGTCAATGAGCATGGCAGAACGGTCTCCAGCCCATGACCAGTCAATAAGGGGATTTTGTCACTGGAGCCAAGAGAAACCAAATACCATGGGAAACTGATGACTGACTTAATGACCAGGAATTTGATCGTCTCGCTGTGGTTCCATGTCACACAGAGGTAAATGGGGGTGGTATTGTGGGTGACCCGGCATATAGAGCACATGTCCAGGGCTCTAATGTCCATGGGAATGGAGAGGGGCTGAGTGGGGATACCCAGCTCGGACGCCAGGGTAGCATCCATAAAGCTTTCATCGGCCCCAAAGTCAATGAGTACCCGGAGAGATTTCGACTGGTTCCCTAACAGCAAAATTGCATGAAAATGGGTGCGAGTAAGGGGAGAGGAAAAGTTCTCCGTATGGCCCACCAGAGTACTCGCTCCTACCGGTGAGCCTGGTCTTTTAGTGGACAGTTGGAGACGAAATTACCAGTAGTCCCTCAATATAGGAAACTCTTAGTGTGAAGCCTGTATAGCCGTTCGGCTGGAGACAGGCTAGCTCTGCCTAGTTGCATTGGCTCGGGAAGAGGTGAATAGGCAGACTTCGGAGACTCTCAAGGGAACTCGGGTAGCCTTGTATTCTCACGGCAACAGAGCTGTCGTGGACTTCCGGGATGCCTTGGAGACGAGGTGGAATCCTTGGGCGGGCAAGTGAAATCGAATCTTCTTACTTCGTTCCCGTAGTCGCCCATCAATCCAAATGGTCAAGGCAAGCTCATCCTTTAACCTCTCTGAACCACCCATACTGGATGCGGGATAATTGTCATCAGCAACGCTGAATAGCATAGCGCCACAGTCAAATAATATTACTAGAAAATATTCATATTCATGAAATCACAAGTGCAATATTGCAAAACACATCTTAGCCTTTTGTTAATCCACCTGTCGTCTCAGATTTAGAAATTATGCTTTACAGCGAAAGCAATACAAGTGTTTGTGTAAGTTTATCGATCGCTCGACAAAACAATAAGTACACTTAGCATCAGGTAACTTGGTCACGAAAATCAGAAAAGCAATCAAATTAATCGTTTACCTTTGATGATCTTCGGATGTTTTCACTCACGAGACTCCCAGTTAGACAACAAATGTTCCTTTTGTTCCATAAAGATATTTTTTATATCCAAATACCTCCGTTAGTTTGGTGCGTTATGCCCAGGAATCCACCGGAAAGAGCGGTCATGACAACGCAGACAAAAATTCCAAATGATATCCATAATGTCCACAGAAACATGTCAGATGTTTTTTATAATCAATTCTCAGGGTGTTTTTCAAATATCTATTCGATAATATATCAACCGGGAGAGTTGACTTTTCACTAGGACTGGGAGTAACAATGGCCGCCTTTCTCTTTTGCTCACAATTCACTCTGAGAGCCCCCACCTATCCACTTACGCAATGTGGTCGTTCATGCTCATTCTTCAAAATAAAATCCTGAAACTGTCTGAAGACTGTTGACACCTTGAGGAAGCGATAGCAAAAAAGGAATCTGGTTGAAATCCCTTTAAATGGAACAATGGGAGGCTATGGAACATGTAGTTTTCAAAATAGAAGCCACTTCCTGGTTTGATTTTTCTCAGGGTTTCGCCTGCAATATCAGTTCTGTTATACTCACAGACAATATTTTGACAGTTTTGGAAACTTTAGAGTGTTTTCTATCCTAATCTGTCAATTATATGCATATTCTAGCATCTGGTCCAGAGAAATAGGCCGTTTACTTTGGGAACGTTATTTTTCCAAACATAAAAATAGTGCCCCCTAGCTTCAAGAGGTTTTAATTCCTCCGATACTCCGTGCAATGACATGTCGGACAGTGATTCCGGGTTCCAGGCACTCTCAGCTGCCACGGTGGGTAACCAAGAATTTCCATGAACCTGTAGGCAGCAACCTCAGATCACATTTAACCCTACTGTTATATGATTGATTACAAGCCCATCATAGTGCCTAGTGTCTGTTACACGATTGAAACACCCTTACTGTGCTTTTGTAAGGCAAATGATCCTAACGACCATAGATGTCAGATGTCAACACCAAGCCAGGACATGCAGACTGACCCCTGAGCCCTGTGTCCATATCCAACAGGTTCCTTCCACTCTAACCAGCATTCTAACGCTCTCTCACTCTCTCCCTTTATGCCCTCTCTGCATTTCGCTGCCTTTTTCTCTTATTCTACACTCTTACTTTTTAAATAGTAAAGAATTAAAGGTTATTTTACCATTACTGCATAACCCCTTTGAGCTAATGCATTTTAAGAAATGTGCAGGACATCTGGTAAATCATGCGCTTGTGTCAAAAGGGGGTTTCAGTAAAATTTGGGTAGCATATGTGTAACTCAGGGTAGGATTGGTCCCTATGTCTCCCCTCTATCCATACTGCTGTTTTAGTCTGACCAAACAGTCATGGCATTATGCCCTGCCACAGAAAGGACATGTTGTGTGTCACAGAAAGGTGACTGTGCCTCTGTTTTCACACACACACACGCACGCACGCACGCACGCACGCACACACAAACACACACACACACACACACACACACACACACACACACACACACACACACACACACACACACACAGGAGGAGGGAGGTAAAGGAAATAACGTAATCACTCATGATTAGGCAAGTAAGCATGGCTTGTGTTCACACACACAGTAGCCGTAGCCTTGGGGAGTTAGCAAGCACAGGTAGGGTTTGGAAAACACTCAGTTGTGCTTTGTACCCCCTGAAGACTGGTCTCTTGTTGTGAATGAATGGACTATAATTAACAAATACTTGTTCAGATGGCACACATGACTTTTTTTCCCTAACAAAGTAGCTAGGGTTAATCAATGTAAGTTATCCTAAAGGATTATATTTCATTATGCTTCGACAACCAAGAAAATATTTATTTCAAACCAAGATAAGTCTTTTTTAGAACACCTGGACTAAGTCAGTTGGATTGAGACCCACTTGGGAGTTACGGACAGTTTATCTTTGTTTGTGGCTTAAGCTTAGTTTGTGAACCGAACAATTCATTTTTGGTGTGCTTTACAATTGCTACCAATAGTCCCGTTATAAATATTGGATTTCTTTCATCCAAATGAAAGCTTCCAGTTGTGTTCGATAAAAGTTACAGAGTAACTCCTCTCACACACTTAACATACACAATACACACAAAAATATACACACATATCTCAGAGCAGACTTATTGCTGGTGGTGAGTCTGAGGCTGTGTGTAGAGTCACTGATTATACATGATTCGTTTTGAGGTTTGCCAGTGTGGGGACCGTGGTGTGAGGGAAGATAGGTGGGGTGTGACTGTGTAATGGTGTGTGTGACTGTGTGTCTGTCTATGTGTATGGCTTATCCACTTAGTATGGGGCGGAGTGTGGACAGTGGTTGTGGGTTCAGTTCATCAGGATCACTCTGAATGCTCTCCTAAGGTGCATCCCAAATGGCCCCTTATTCACTTTATAGTGCACAACCTTTGACTAGGGCCCATAGCGCTCTGGTCAAATGTAGTACACTTTATAGAGAATAGGGTGCCATTAGTCATTCATCATCAATACGTCATACACAGCCCTCTCCCACACTCATATAAATAGCTGAGTAAGACTAGTGGCTTGGGGGAGGGAACTTTGCATACTAAGCCTGTAGAGAGCAGAGCTATCGTAGCTTGGCTTTAGGCTTTTGGTGCCTTTTCCATTGTGTAAAATACAAGAGTGTCAGCAAAAACCCATCTCACACATTGTGTTTGTGTGTGCATGTGTGTGTGTGTGTTTGGCTGTGTGGGAGTATGTGTGTGTGCGTGTGCGCATGCGTGTTTTATATTTGTGTTTCTAGGAAACCTCCCTGTAAGGGGTGATTCTATTTGGGAGTGGGTGTGTGTCATATACTGTCCAGATTGCTGACTTTGTGGCTTGTAGGGCTGTAATTCTCTGTGGGAGAAAGCAATAGATTAGTTAAAACCCCTTTTGGTCAGGGCAGTAAATGGTTGAACGTTCCATTACTACTCTGTTACTACACTCTTAGAATAAAAGGGTTCCAAAAGAGTTCTTTGGCTGTTCCCATAGGATAACCTTTTTTGGATCTAGGTAGAACCTTTTTTTTCCCTAAGAGTGCACCCTACAGACGAGAATCCAATTTTATTTGGGGTATGGTAATGATGTGATCACATGCGTCAAGGCATTACCTGTCTCATTTCCTGAAGGTTTAAATGAAAGGCTAAATTCTAATTTTAAAGGTGGGAGTATATATATATATATATATATATATATATATATATATATATATATATATATATATATATATATATATATATATATAGAGAGAGAGAGAGAGGGAGAGAGAGAGAGAGATTAAGAGCTTGTAAAAGAGTACAGAGAGAGGTGGTATGTAACTAAACATTTACCCTCACCCCATGTCTCCTCAGTCTTTTCTCTCTCAGAGTTAATCTTAGTTCATAACCAAACTAAATCCGATATGATCCCCTCATTATTCTCCCTGGTTACAGAACTGTCCTGGTAACTAGTAGTGCATTCAACCTTCACCTCCAACGTAAACGTTTTATATAGTCCGTCTGTGGTCCTGGTTGTTTCTGTGCAGATGCCGAGCCATGGTGGCAGATACTGACAGCGTTAGTGTGAGTTGAAACACTACATTAATGCTTAAATAGCTTGAGATCTTTGAGGGATTTACTAACTCATTATGAGTAAATGTTCCTGATGTCTTCTACCTTTTTATATATAAAAAAACAACAACAAAAACATTTTTGCGTGTACCCTTTTGTATGTACAGGTGAGCTATCCCTGCCAGCCCATGTCAGTCCATACACAAAGGATTCCCGGGCACCAATGGAGAGCAGGGAGGATGCCTACGCCCACCTGGAGCTACGTACCTTGGAACAGTCCCTTCTGGCCACATGCGTGGGCAGCATCACAGAACTCAGTGAGTGTGTGTGTGTGTGTGTCTTTGTCTGTGTCACATTCTCAAGCTTCACCCTCACTCAAACACTCTCAAACGTATCACATACCCTCTTCATTTTACATTCAAAGATTCCCTCTTTCACACACTCTTTCTCAAACACTCACATCCTCCTCTCGCTTTAATCCTAGCCAGCGAGGAACTATCTGGTCCTTATGCAATGTGATTCGTCAGCCTCATCTAGTCGGGAGAAAGAGACAGTTGCAGGCACAGACTCCTGCTGACCACGTTCAACCTTATTCTGAGTAGAGGGCCATCTTTCACATTTAGAGAGGTACCAGCTGTCAACTCCAACATCCCCAGTCCCTCTTGTTCTTCTGTTGTTCATCTTCATTAAAACGCGGGCGCCTAAGTAGGGCAGCACTGAACAGTGTTTTGAATCCATCCGACTGTCCATTTGTCTCATGTAATTCTTTTAGAATGTGAACTTACGTACACGTTCTGTAAGTCAGTCGTCCCCGAAACATTTTAAAGTGCTGTGCCTCACCTAGCTAAAGCCTCTCAAATAGACAAAAAAACGTTTCTAGCCAACAACTAAGGCCGGGATTCAATCCCATCATGCTTTGTTGACAATGCTCCTTGTAAAGGCAATGTTCCAGTGCTCGCAGAGACCACATTCATGGTAAACGTATGTCGGCTCAATCGGAAATGATCTTTCAATGGCGCATTGTCGACAACAGCGGGATTGATTTGAATCCCGGTCTAACTCTTTATCCACAATCTAGTAGGGACTGGTCAGGAAACACAGCTTTACGGATTATGTCAAAGCTAGCATTGGTAGAAAGGATGACAGACAGACGATGTTGGTGTAGATAACAACACTGGTCTCAGGTCTGACGATAGCATAATAAAGTTAACCCTGTTCACTGTCTTTAAAAAAAAGAAATCTGACCCTTGGTCTGTCTCTAGGGTCCCTTCATTAGATTCAGACAGGGATGTCGTATCCACAGAAACATTAGGCTATATAACAGACTACTGTGTGTTCCCAAAACACAAGGGCACTTTCATGTCAGCCACAGGGTGTTATAGACCCCCTTGCTCTCCCTGCCCCGCCCCTCACACACACACCCCAAACACACGCACACACACTCCCCTGTTTCCACAAACCAAACAAATTCCATGTTGGTTCTTTCTTCTCTGTTCATCTTGGGAGTAGCACCTAGCGAAACAGTGCACACACTTGTTCATTTTTGGAGCCCAAGCGCATTAATTAAATGGGAGAACATACAGTTTGTTTCACCATAAAATAAATCATAATTGTGGTGCTTATTGCCATCACTAGAGATTACACATAGTCTAGTATATCTAGCCATATGGATATACAGTACATACTGTAAATATGAACTGTAAATATGAACCAAAACCTGCATATACTTTGACAGACACTGTGGCTACTTCAGGAGTCTTAGCATCATTAAAAAAGGAGTTGTCGTTTTAAGATTATAATCTCTTTCACATGAGCAGATTCTCTCACTGCTCTCTGGTTGCTACGTTTAAAACCTAGCGTCTCTTCTTTCTAATGCCTTCCACACATGTTGCGGGATAAGGGACTGCGATAGCTACAGCCGAGGACGACTATTCCTGATTTAAGGGTCGACCAGGAAGGACGTGCCGTTGAGCCCAGCTTAACCCAACTCTGCTCCCAAACTTGCCTTCTAATGAGTTTTATCGGAGACTCGATCATTGAACCGTTCCCACTGTCTCATCTGTAAAGAGATATAATAAGACACAGAATTGATTGACGTAAGACTAACGATACATCCAGCTGCTACCTGTGATATCTGAGACACTGTAGGGGAAAACGTACAATGTGGCTCTGTCTATTAAGTGTACTGACAGAAGTTGAAAGTCCCACAGCTTTGCATTACAAATGCATTGGTAAGGAAACCAATAGTGTATACATTGCATTGTGGGTACTGCAGTACATCATGCTACAACTACAGGTCTTAACAGAGCATGCATAGCTGAGGTTTTATGGATTTGTATCAGATGATGATGTGTGTGATACTAAATGCGTGTGTGACTGTTTCCTCTCAGGTGACCTGGTGTCACGGTCCATGCACCACATACAGCGCCTACGCGCAGTTAGCCACTCCCTCAGCCCTATTTGCCCAGCGAGTCAGCATCCAGTATTCTGGGCGCCCGATGCCATGCGTACCCTCTACTACTTCCTGTCTAGCCCACAGATGGAATCCCTGGAGAACCCAAATCTAGAGCCCCCCAGGATGGCCCTGAGCAGAGAGAGGTAAGGGCTGTGTGTGTGTGTGTGTGTTTGCGCGTGAGTGCTGTGTGTGTGCGTGTGCATGTGCCTTCTTGTATTCTTAGGCACACAGAGATATTGTTTCCCTCCACCTGGTACCAATTATAATCACAGGCCCCATTAACCCGTTAGCTTCCAGTTAGACTCGGCTCTGTGTCTCTGTTGAGGCCTGTGATCTCAGTAACCATAACCAGAGAGGAAGAGGTGAAGCGAGAGGTTTCACTCGCCAAAATCTGTCCAAAATAAGCCCAATGTCTTTCTATGGGCTTATTTTGGACCTAAGCTTGTCGCCTGCTTTTCTGCCTTTGGGACAACGGCTCCCATTGTTAGGGCGGAGACGTGAGAATCTAGACATTATAAACAGATCTCTGCCATAACGACCAGCCTCTGTGCTCTGGGGAGGTGAAGAGACCACATGTTCTAAAACAAGCGTCACATCAGGGAAACAGTGTTCTCTTTACAGTCCTTTGTTAACAGTGAAAGGGTTCCCTTTTTCTCAATTGGGGCAAAATTTATGGGAGGTTGCTACATCAACACACATTAAGAAAAACACCCTGCGTGAACCTGTTTTAGGCCACTGCAGGAAAAGGTTAAGTAGTCTTTATTGTACCAAAGGTTGAGGAATTGGTCCTTTATGCCAGATTTGAAGGCCTTGTGAGGTTTTTGAGTCATTGAGGAAAGTTAATCAATTATATAACTTCATTGCTTGAATCTTTGCTCCTCCCCCCAGACTGTTTATGCTCCTTCCCCCTCTGATGGAGTGGATACGGGTTGCCGTGGTGCACGCGGAGCACCGCCGCAGCCTATTGGTGGACAGCGATGATGTCAGACAGACCGCCAGACAGCTCCTCCCAGGACTGGACTGTGAGCCCAGACAGCTGAGGTAGAAAACACACTGAGCATTGCATGTTTAATGACATACACTTGCATGTTTAATGACATACACTCACCAGCCAGTTTATAAGGTACACCCACCCATCTAGTACCGGGTCGGAATCCCCTTTGCCTCCATAACAGCCTGAATTCTTAGGGGCATTCTACAAGGTGTTGAAAACGTTCCACAAGGATGTTGGTCAATGCTGACACAATGGCATCACGTTGCTGCAGATTGGACGGTGGTACATTAACTCTGCGAACAGCCCGTTCCATCTCATCCAAAAAATGCTTTATTGGGTTGAGGTCTGGGGACTGCGCAGGCCACTGAAGTAAACTGAACTCGCTGTCATGTTCCAGGTGATGTTTTTCCACTCCTCAATTGTCCAGTGTTGGTGACCACGTGCCCACTGAGCCGCTACTTCTTGTTTTAGCTGATAGGAGTGGAACCCATCTGTTGCAATAGCCCATCCGTGACACGGATCAACGAGTTGTGAGTTCCGAGATGCTGTTCTGCACACCACTGTTGTACTGCTCCGTTATTTGTCTGTTTGTGGCCCACCTGTTAGCTTGCACGATTCTTGCCATTCTCCTTCGACCTCTCTCATCAACAGGCGGACTTCGCCCACATAACTGCCACTGACTGGATGTTTTTTGTTTTTCGCCCTTTTCGCTTGGGTCACTCGTTTTGCCCACTCAGATGCTAAATTGAACAGTAACTGAACGTGTCAATGCCTGTCTGCCCGCTTTATATAGCAAGCCACAGCCACGTGACTTACTGTCTGTAGGAGCGATCGATTTTCGTGAACGGGTGTACATGTACCTAATAAACTGGCCAGTGAGTGTATATTACTGTAACATGCAATAGAAAGATGCTGAACCATACTGTTGACTTGTGAAACAGTAGGCCTACTGTCATTATTGAAGAGTTATGCATGTTAGAAGTTTTCATTGTAGCCTCTCTCTCTCTCTCTCTCTCTCTCCCTCTCTCACTCTCTCTCTCTCTCTCTCTCTCTCTCTCTCTCTCTCTCTCTCTCTCTCTCTCTCTCTCTCTCGCTCTCTCTCTCTCTCCTTATCCTCTTGTCTCTCCCTCTCTCCCAGGCCTGAGTGTTGTTCCAGCTCATTTAGGCGTCTGGACTCTAAGGCTGCCACAGAGAAGCTTCAGCTGGATCTGGGCTTCCGCATGCTGACCTGTGGCAGAGCGGACCTGATTGGTCAGGCCACACAGCTACTGGGACCATCAGGGGTTAACACTATGGATGACCAGGTAGGACTGGGGATAGGGAATAGGAGATACATGGTGGGGATAGAGGCAGGAGTTGGGGAGAGGGGTAGGATATATACATATTCAGACATAAGACTGACAGGTTTTGACAGGGAAGGTAAAAGAGGCGTGTCAGTCTTCTGATTGTATGTTAGAGAGTGTAGAGACTGTTCAGAGTAAGATGTGTGTTCTCTGACCTACAGGGAATGACCCCTCTGATGTACGCATGTTCGTGTGGAGACGAGGCTCTAGTCCAGATACTGGTGGAGGCTGGAGCCAACCTGGACCTGGCGGTGAACACTTCTACTCGAAAGATATTAGCATAATATGATATAGATAGTGTATCATGTAATGGGTTGAAAAAATCTGGTAACTTTCTGGCCTTCTAGGCAGAGTTGCAAAGGAAAAGCCATATCTCAGACTGGCCAATATTAAAGAAAAGATTAAGATGGGCAAAATAACACAAACATTGGACAGAGGAACTCTGCCTAGAAGACCAGCATCCTGGAGTCGCCTATTCACTGTTGACGTTGAGACCTTGTGAGACGAATGTTTCTCAAACTGGACACTCTAATGCACTTGTCCTCTTGATTAGTTGTGCACCGGGACGTCCCACTCCTCTTTCTATTCTGGTTAGAGCCAGGTTGCACTGTTTTGTAAAGGGAGTGGTACACATCTTTCCACGAGATCTTCAGTTTATTGGCAATTTTTTGCATGGAATAGCCTTTATTTCTCAAAACAAGAATAGACTGATGAGTTTCAGAAGAAAGGTCTTTGTTTCTGGCCATTTGAGCCTGTAATCGAACACAAATTCTGATGCTCCAGATACTCAACTAGTCTAAAGAAGGCCAGTATTATTGCTTCTTTAATCAGGACAACAGTTTGCAGCTGTGCTAACATAATTGCAAAAGGGTTTTCTAATGATCAATTAGACTTTTAAAATGATGAAGTTGGATTAGCCAACACAACGTACAATTGGTACACAGGAGTGATGGTTGCTGATAATGGGCCGCTGTACGCCACGGAATGTAGATATACCATTAAAAATCAACCGTTTCCAGCCACAATAGTCATTTACAACATTAACAATGTCTACACTGTATTTCTGATCAAGTTGATGTTATTTTAATGGACCAAAAAAAAGTGTTTTTTTTTAAAAAACAAGTGTACATTTTAGACTTAGATATCGTAACGTTCTTCATTCTTCTCTCAGGTTCCCTGCTGCTCCCCCAGACAGCCCTCAGTCCACCCAGACAGTCGTGGTTGGGTGGCCCTCACCTTCGCTGTGCTGCATGGACACCTCTCAGTATCTCAGGTGAGTCCTCACTGCCCAGTGGAAAGGGTCTAACACAGTTTCTTAATCACACATCTCAGACTTGATAGTGCTGCCCTGTGGGAAGGTTTTGTGTGTGTGTGTAGCGTAGCGTAGTACTAACCATTTCTCTGGGTTTCCGTGTTGTATAGCTGCTGTTGGAGGTGGGTGCAGACGTGGAGGGGACTGCTGTGACTTCCAGCCAGGAGAGTTCTGCTGAGACTCCTCTGCAGCTGGCCTCTGCTGCTGGAAACTATGAAATGGTGAGCCTGCTGCTGGCCCACGGGGCCGACCCTCTACTCAGAGTGCATGATTGGAACGCTCTGACATCCCCGCTCTACGAGGACATGAACTGCTTCAGCTACGCCGCTGCACATGGACACAGGTAGCTACACCTGTCAAACTGGTCCAGCTACACCTGTTGAACTGGTCCAGCTACACCTGTCGAACTGGTCCAGCTACACCTGTCGAACTGGTCCAGGCTTGGGTTATGTCTCAATAGTCTAAAGTGTTGTCCTTTCTATGTCTATTACCTTCAGTCAGAACTGAATATATGAATGGATACTCATCCTCTACTCTCCTACAGGAACATCCTGAGGAGGCTTCTGACCCAGCCCCAGCAGAGGAAGGAGGACATTCTCTCTCTGCAGGAGATACTGGCTGAGGGGTTCCAGGAGGAGGAAGAAGAGGCTGGCTCACTACCTCCCCCCAGCCTCAGCCCTTGTAGCTCCGCTGTCTGCCCCAGTAGCTCCAGCCCCATGCCCAGGCTATGTAAGGCCAGGATGAAGGCCCTGCAGCAGGCTGCCTACTACAGCGCTGAGCACGGTTACCTGGATGTCACCATGGAGCTACGATCACTGGGTATGGGTTATTTGTAGGCCTACTTCTTTTGTTTTATGCCATCATCATTGTTTTGCGAAGAACTTGTTATGAATCAAGCATTCCCGAAAGCAGAGAGATATTATTTGATCCACTTTAGGTTGTTTGAGACTTTGTTCTCAATGACTGACCTACAGTTGAAGTCTACATAAACCTTAGCCAAATACATTTAAACTCAGTTTTTCACAACTCCTGACATTTAATCCCAGTAAAACAATTCCCTGTCTTAGGTCAGGTAGGATCACCACTTTATTTTAAGAATGTGAAATGTCAGAATAATAGTAGAGAGAATGATTTATTTCAGCTTTTATTTCTTTCATCACATTCCCAGTGGGTCAGAAGTTTACATACACTCAATTCGTATTTAGTAGCACTGCCTTTAAATTGTTTAACTTGGGTCAAACGTTTCGGGTAGCCTTCCACAAGCTTCCCATAATAAATTGGATGAATTTTGTCCCATTCCTCCTGACAGAGCTGGTGTAACTGAGTCAGGTTTGTAGGCCTCCTTGCTTGCACACGCTTTTTCAGTTCTGCCCACAAATGTTCTATAGGATGAGGTCAGGGCTTTGTGATGGCCACTCCAGTACCTTGACTTTGTTGCCCTTAAGCCATTTTGCTACAACTTTGTAAGTCTGCTTGGGGTCATTGTCCATTTGAAAGACCCATTTGCGACCAAGCTTTAACTTCCTGACTGATGTCTTGAGATGTTGCTTCAAAATATCCACATAATTTCCCTTCCTCATGAAGCCATCTATTTTGTGAAGTGCACCAGTCCCTCCTGCAGCAAAGCACCCCCACAACATGATCCCTCCCACCCTCGTGCTTCACGGTTGGGATGATGTTCTTCGGCTTGCAAGCCTCCCCCTTTTTCCTCCAAACATAATGATGGTAATTATGGCCAAACAGTTCTATTTTTGTTTCATCAGACCAGAGGACATTTCTCCCAAAAGTCCGATCTTTGTCCCCATATGCAATTGCAAACCGTAGTCTGGCATTTTTATGGCAGTTTTGGAGCAGTGGCTCCTTCCTTGCTGAGCGGCCTTTCAGGTTATGTCGATATAGGACTTGTTTTACTGTGGATATAGATACTTTGCACCTGTTTCCTCCAGCATCTTCACAAGGGCCTTTGCTGTTCTGGGATTGATTTGCACTTTTTACACCAAAGTACGTTCATCTCTAGGAGACAGAACGCGTCTCCTTCCTGAGCGGTACGACGGCTGCGTGGTCCCATGATGTTTATACTTGCGTACTATTGTTTGTACAGATGAACGTGGTACCTTCAGGCTTTTGGAAATTGCTCCCAAGGATGAACCAGACTTGTGGAGGTCTACAACTTTTTTTTCTGACGTCTTGGCTGATTTCTTTTGATTTTCCCACGATGTCAAGCAAAGAGGCACTGAGTTTGTAGGTAGGCCTTGACATACATCCACAGGTACACCTCCTATTGACTCAAATGATGTCAATTAGCCTATCAGAAGCTTCTAAATTCATGACATCATTTTCTGGAATTTTCCAAGCTGTTTAAAGGCACAGTCAACTTAGTGTATGTAAACTTCAGACCCACTGGATTTGTGATACAGTATATTATAAGTGAAATAATCTGTAAACAATTGTTGGAAAAATGACTTGTGTCATGCACGAAGTAGATGTCCTAACCGACTTGCCAAAACTATAGTTTGTTTACAAGAAATTTGTGGGGTGGTTGAAAAACGAGTTTTAATGACTCCAACCTAAGTGTATGTAAACTTCCGACTTCAACTCTAGGTGAATAATCACTTGGGACCCTAATTTGTTCCTTTATTTGTTCCCCAGGTGTCCCCTGGAAGCTCCATGTGTGGCTGGAGTCCTTCCACGTAGCCCAACAACAATCCAGGGATGAGGTGACCCTCTCTCTCCTCAGAGACTTCACAACTATCAGGCCACAGGACTACTGCCAGGAGCTGGTCTCGCCCGCTCTACCGCTCTTGTTTAACTTGTTTGCGACCAGCAAGGTAGCCATGACTGCTAGGCTACCTGGCAGTCCAATTTTTCCTTCAGTCGGTGTTGTTTGGTGTTGGGGTTTCCCGTGTAGACTACACTATGTCAGTAGAAGTTTTCATTGAGTAAATGTTCAATGGACCCTCGAACCAAAGGCAGAGTATGAATCAGGAATCGATCCAACATCAAACAAATTCTCAAATCAGTTGTAATAAAATGGGTAGCAATGGGTCACATGACTCTTTCTGAACATGATTATATCCCTGTAGGACTATGCCATAACCAAGACACTGTCAGCCATCTTCTCTCACTGTTACGGCTCTGCTCCTACTCCCTCTGTTCCTCCGATGGACCTCACTCTCTCCACACAGCTAGGTATGGAGACGGGCATACTCTCTCTGTATGGAACAAACTGTAGTCTGTTTGATTGTTCTGATTCTTAGGGTCGAGTTTTCAGATCATTTTTAGCAAAGTGTAATTCCAGCGTTTGTGTAAATCATGCTTCGTTGCGTAAATCATGCTTCGTTGTGTAAATCATGCTTCGTTGCCTAAATCATGCTTCGTTGCGTAAATCATGCTTCGTTGCCTAAATCATGCTTCGTTGTGTAAATCATGCTTCGTTGCCTAAATCATGCTTTGTTGCGTAAATCATGCTTCGTTGCCTAAATCATGCTTCGTTGTGTAAATCATGCTTCGTTGCCTAAATCATGCTTCGTTGTGTAAATCATGCTTCGTTGCCTAAATCATGCTTCGTTGTGTAAATCATGCTTCGTTGCCTAAATCATGCTTCGTTGTGTAAATCATGTTTCGTTGCCTAAATCATGCTTCGTTGCGTACATGTATTTCAATGCATGTTTCTGACTCTAAATGGTGCAAACGTCACTTTGGTCTCTCTCGTCCACCAGATGCTCATTTCCTGAACAACCCAGAGATGTCTGACATAATGTTGTTAGTGGAAGGCCGTCCATTCTACACCCACAGGGTTCTCCTCATGTCTGCCTCCAAGAGGTGAGCGAGCACTTCCCTCCTCACACCTGAGGTAGTATGACCTCGAGTGGAGGCTCTAGTGTTTTCAGGGGCAGTCTGTGCTTTTGTGTCCACAAGATGGTTATCAAGTCTCTTTCAGGTTTCGGTACCTGCTGAGTTTCTGTGGGTCAGACACCAGCACCATCCACATCTCTGACATCACATACAGCACCTTCCAGAGGATGATGAGCTGTCTGTACTGTGGGGGGACTGAAGGGCTGAGGCTGTCACAGGCTGACGCTATGGAGGTAATACATGTATCCTCATTTGCACTGATAGAACTTCATTCATACATCCCACTGTTGATCCATACATTTACCACAGTGGTTAAGCTCTCGGAATGGCCCCCCACTGTCACTTCATTGAGGAGTGGAAAGACAACATAGTGGAGGTCATTCATAAAATGTAAGCATTTTGGATAGGTGTGATTGTATGTTTGGAGTGGTGACTTGTGATGGAAGAACAATCTGCTCCTCTGTCAGCAGCTGCTGCCAGTGGTCTGTTTCTTCCAGCTGGAGGTGCTAGAGAGGCAGTGTGAGAGCCTGCTCTCCCAGAGTATCACCCTGGACAACGCTGTCAGCATCTACTTGATGTCTACGGTAGGAATTCAAACTTTGTTAACGTGTTGTACTATGCAGGCTTAAAACTATAAGTCAACATTGTATCTGTGTGTTGTCTGCACCTTGAAATGAGTACGTGCAATCCAGTATAATGGTCATAATAGACAAAGTGGGCCTGTGTGAGTGGTGCTTGCATTAGTATCATTGTAATATTTATTTATTTGAATTTTGCCTTCATTTAACTAGTCGAGTCAGTTAATTAATCCCACATTTTTTTCCCAGACATGAAAATATCCAAATCAAGTGTCATTAGTAACCCTTTGAAATAATCAATCATTATTATTTTTTTTTAAATTTTCATGGAAAAGTAGGTGAAAAAGTGTGTTTTATGGTCGATCACAATTGTGACCGGTGGGATATTGTTAAGTAAACTGAATTAACATATTTCTCCTATGCAGTCATCCAACTTCTTATATATCCCAAACCCAGTTATTAACACATTTAAAACTCTGTCACTGGCAGTCCCCAGCATTGCCACTAGGATGCACCATCACATTCTAGTGTGACTATTTTACAACCCTTATACAACACCGGTATGAATGCTGAGAGCGAAGACCAAAAAAACAACAACCATCAACGTATTTCCACATTGTTACTTTATTGTAACATACATTGTAACATTGTTACTTTAGTGCAACGTGTATTGAAACATTAATGTTGTAACATTTGAACGTGTACTTTAGTGCAATATTCATTGTAGAATTGTCATTGTGACATTTTAGTGCAACATTCACGAACAACCATATAGCAGTCGTGTGATTCCTTCCCACTGAACGTAAAGGTAATATTGAACATAAAGGTAATATTTAGGATAGAGGTAGCCTGTAGAATATGCATTCAAGTAGAGGCCTACACTCAACAAAATAAAAGTATATATATTTATATATATATATATATATAAAAGCACCACTGCAGAATGAGTGCTTATATATATATATATATACATCATAGAGGTAGGCTTCAGAACCAAGTGCAAGATTAGTTTGTGCATCACTATTTTGAACTGTGATCAGTCAGACCTACTGTCATACAGTATGTCTTGAATCAATTGACCTTCTTTTCCAAAAACATTTCAGTCATTTTGATTCTTTTTCGTCGACTTTTCTCTTCTTCCTAGAGTCCGTTGCTTCTCCCCACCCTTTAGCGATTTTTATTTGATGGTCTCAGCCCTTTTTCATTCACTCTTATCTCCTTTTCTACTGTCCATGGTATATCTTGAAGCACTGGGCAGTGGCGCTTTGCATTTCTCACATGCATAGGTAGTGTGTTTGTCACGATGACGACATCTATGGAACCGGTGCATCGTGTTGATTGGCCAGTGAGAAGCTTTGTCACATGTTGCCTGATCTTCAACAGTAGCAGCCAGTAAAGATCCCCTTCCGTGGCTCAGTGGTTTCGTGACTAACTTTTCAATATTTGGGCTGTATACTATGTGTCCATAGTCTATATCTGACCCATCGCTATCACAATCGCTCAGGACAGCATCTTTCTCATTTTGAGGGATAACTGCAATGTTTGCATGCTTTGTCTGGGCAGTCACCTAGATCCAACATATCCAGAACTTGACTCAAAGTGAATCTAAAAGAAATAACAGAGTAGAAAGTTAGGTAGAACAAGAACTATGTATGTGTATAACTATGTGTATACCTAGATGCACTGTTATCCCACCGGTCACCATTGTTGCCGTCAACATGTTTACACATTCTATGACCGCACTGAACAAAGTTGAGTAATTGCAAATGCATATATCAATACTAGACACCTTAAAGATGATGTGTACCAAAAACCTTTGTCCTATTTTTATGTTAACATACTTTACTAATCTTTTGTTTGCTAGTTTTAATGCAGCCATCCTCTTCCAAAGTAAACAGCTCTGGTCATGTGACAATTTACACTAAACATGTGACACTGCTGGGATTAAATAGGTGAAGAACAAATTCTTATTTTCAATGACGGCCTAGGAATAGTGGGTTAACTGCCTTGTTCATGGGCAGAATGACAGATTTTTACCTTCTCAGCTCGAGGATTTGATTTTGCAACCTTTCGGTTACTAGTCCAACGCTCTAACCACTAGGCTACCTGCCGCCCTTATGTGTCTCTCTTTTTTTTTATGTTTATTTCTCGCTCTGTCTGTCTGTCTGTCTGTCCTGTCCTGTTCGTCTGTCTGTACAGGATCACGGGGCGGCAGAGCTCAGGAGGTTCTGTGAAGGTTTCTTCCTGCAGCACATGGAACAGCTCCTGGCGAGAGAGGACTTCCACAGGCTGCTCCTGGGAGGGGCCCATCAGGACCAGCTCTCCCCAGGGACAGAGACCCGGAGTGGACCATGTCAGGAGCAACACTCCTCTCTCCTCCTGGAGGATCTGGAGGTCACTTTGGTCCACAGGCTGCTCTCGCTGTACCCTCCCTGCAGAGAGTAAGCCACCGGCTGCGTCTCAGTAGTCATAGTTGGCTTCTTTGTTCTTCCATCGTCTCGTTTCCTTCAACTGTACTGGTGTGAAATAACTACATGTGAAAGACAAGTAGCTATATCTGCTCTTAAACGTCAGTTAGGGTGAAGGAAATGGGATGCGGAGAGGAGGCCATGTTAGAGTATTGAGATGTATCCCATGTGGGGAGAAGGACAGACACACCAGCATTCCTGGAGATAAATAACCGGTGTAGTGTAGCGCAGTATCTCGCAGTGTGGTGATGTCACCACTGTTGCCAGCACAGGTTGGTAATGCTAATCTGTCACCAGGGCCTAGGTGAATCTGCCACCGGACAGAACACTTTTACTGTGACCTAACAGGCCCTCAAACCTGCTCTCTCTGCCTCTGTGAATGCCCAAGGTACTGCGAAGACAGTTACTTTAGTTTCAGTGTGATGGTTAGAGAAGCAATGGTAGTTAGCAGCTTCTTGCCACTCATAGTGAAAGGACAACTGAAGGTGCTGCAAAAAAAAAGTTAACGAGACAGAAGTATAATTTTGAGTTTTGCAGTTGTGGAACGCAACCTCACCATCAATTCCTCAGGTAGCCCAGAGAGCAGGAAGGAGGATTGATGGATGAACTGGAGAAGTACTGCTGCCGTCTAGAGATGTGTAGGACTTGGTCCACGGGGCTGACATAGAAAATCGAGAAATAGTCCATTGCTTAAGAGAGGAAATGGATGCAATGTACTACGGCTGGAATTCGATCTAGAGTATGATGAAGGTTTCTGGATATACCGCCAATATAATAACAGGTACTGAGACTTCTTTGCTAGTAAGAAATAAAGCATTTAGAGCATTTTGGACTGCTGTTACTTACTAGAGTCCATCCTCTCTCGTGTGGATGGAACTTGGGGTTGATATATTGTACTGGAATAACAGAGCTCTGAATATGTTATTGTTCTGTAGATACAGCGTGTCAATAAACGTTTTTTTTGCTCATAATAATTAACATCGGCATTTTTATATTAGCACCTTTTTTAGAATAATATGCTCCCATGGACGTGTATAAGATCAAATCAGAAATCACCACCACGCAATTCCAAAGTCGACAGATTTATTTCCTTTTTGCACTGAAGTTGTTCACAGTTATGTCACAAGGGGATACATTGCCAGTGGTTTCCTGCTAAATACCAGCGCTCCTGGCGTTGTGTTCTACTGTATGTCCATCATCCTGTGTGGCCTGGTTACCCAATAGTACAAAATAGAAAGAATAACACTAATAGGTATTGCTTTATTTTATCTCTTCTGATACCAATTCCCACCCCAGACAGAATTCGTGACCAGAGTATCGGGTCTCTCTTTGAGAGAGACTGTGTGTGTGTGTGTGTGTGTGTGCGTGTGCGTGTGCGTGTGCGTGCAGAGGATGCATTGCACGGTAAATGTGCACAATAGTATAAGGAAGGGGAGGGGAGGGTGCGAGGAAAGAACTCAAAGACGAACAAACAACCGAAGTGGTGAGGGAGAAAAGAAAAATAAGAGAAACAAATTAAGAGACAGGAAAGAAAGAAAGAACAAAAGAGAGAAAGAAAGAACGAAAGAGAGAAAGAAAGAAGGGGGGGAAAGGGACAGAACAATTCCAACAACTACATGCAAAGAAAAGACACATGTTGGACATGCAAACGACATCACAAGGTAAAAGCTACGTGTAGGAGTCCCCTTGGGTTTTTTTTAAATAAGTTTGTCAGCAAATTGTTTTGTATTTACAAGGCGAGTGGCTGGAGTGATGTCTCTGATGTCGTACACACACAACGAGAAAGGAACGCACACTTATTAGCAACAGAGGGCTCGTTCCTCTCAAAGAGACTAGTCTACATTCTTAAATTACCGTAAATCATTTCCCAAATGTATATATTACAAGCTCTCTCATCGATGAAAGAATGAATGTTCACAAAAACATTTAGAGAATGATCAGCGATCAATAAATGAAACATGACAAAAACAATCCTTATAAGTTATCTAATACATTTTCTACATCGTTTATATGAATAAATAAATGAAAACAAACATGACAAAAAAATACAATAAGGTACACAAATATACACAAATAATTATGTCCACTATTGTCTGAATCCTGCAGATATTTCAAAGGAACATGAACAAAACAAAATGGAAGAAAATTAAACCCCTGAAATGATTCATCCCTCAAAAGGGAACCGAAAATAAAATACAACATTTAATCGATAAAACACGTCCAAAAAGTAGAAAACACAGAAGATAGTGTGATAAGTTCTTAGCTAAACATAATGTCACAACTACACAAACGTTGTACATATGGGAACATACTGTAGTTAGTCTGTACAACAGAATAGATCATTCATTTGTGTACCCTCCCTCCCCATTGCCCACCCAAAGTCAATGAACTCAATTTCATTTCATTTACAGCAATGACACAGAGTCTGAATACGTCTAAAGTGTTAAAATCCTGTAGTTCACAAAGAAGGACTACATTAAAAAGAATTACAATCCAGCCAAAGTTTAGCCAACGTTCAGCCAACGTCCATCCAACGTCCAAGAGTCGCGCCTCCTCTCTCCAACTTTCATAGGAGCCAGTGGTTCTACTTCCATTCGTCTTTGTGCACAAGTCTTTACATCCCCCCAGTGTGTGTGTGTGTGTGTGTGTGTGTGTGTGTGTGTGTGTGTGTGTGTGTGTGTGTGTGTGTGTGTGTGTGTGTGTGTGTGTGTGTGTGTGTGTGTGTGTGTGTGTGTGTGTGTGTGTGTGTAGGAGGATAGACAATGAGGAGAGAAAGGAGGAGAGGGGATGCGTGTAGTATAGGTTTGACAAACATCAGTCTTTTTAAGGCTTTTCTCCAACTCTTCGGCTAATCTGTCTCTGAGTGTCGGTCATGATGAAGAGAGATTCTCTAGTACTCTAATGTTTAGTGTATGTGTGTGTGTGCGGATGGAAAGCAGGAGGGGTGCATGGGGAGGAAGGGGGACAGCAGTGTGAAGTATGTGAAGTCTTTCTCTTGTCCTCCGTCTCTGGCTCACTTACTCCCGTTGTTGACAAAGTGCCCCAGGTTGGGACACACACACTGTCCTCCATCTTGTTTCTCTAATAGGTTTTAGTGATGATCCCTGGTGGTAGAGACAAGGTCAAGCCATCATCACAGAGCAGACACATACACACCAACACACATCCCACGGCGTGGGAAAGGGACGAGAGGGTAGATGAACAGAAAAGGAACATGGCTACATGTGGTACTTATATCGTCAAATACTGATCAATGATCGATTGCTAAACTCAAAGAGTAGTCATTCCATTATTATACAGTACAAAAGTTTCTCTCTGTGATAATCAAAAGTAGATTTTTTCTCGAGACACAAACACACTAAGCCTACTGACTAAAGCAAAGAAAGCAGCATCTCTCATTTCATTTGTCATCTCTCACACACTCTTGTGGGTTTTGTATTGGGTTTTGAATGACCTGATAACAGGTGGTTATTATCTAGTCATGCAACAGAGAGCTAGCTACTTCTCTCCGGTCTTAAGGTTGTTCCCCAGTCCGGCTGGTGGCGGCCATCTTTGTTTGTTTGTCTTTGCCCAGAAGCGGGGGGCATTTAGAGTCAGTGGGCTGAGTGGGTGGGGGACATGGCTCGTTTCGCCTGCTGCCGGGGGCATGCTTGGCGGGGGCGGGGCTAGGTGTGCCGGGTGTGCCAGGGGGGTTGTGCGACGCCTGGCTGTTCTTCTCGTCTGAAAAAAGCTGTTTAATTACGTCAAAGAAGTTACTCAACGGGCTGCCTAGGTACAAAGATGGGAAGAAAAGAAAAAAAGAGAGAGAGAGAACAAACAACGAATGAGCAATGGGGTTAACGTGAGGGGGAAGAGGAGAGGGTGACGATGAGGAAAGGCCTGGAGGTATTGTTCCAGGAGGTAACAAGGAGACTCGTTAGCCACGTGGATGGTAAAAAAAAGAGGATTTGATCATACTTGTTAGACTGTTGGTATATTCAGTACCAGTCAAAAGTTTGGACACAGCTCCTCATTCACGGATTTTTCTTTATTTGTACTGTTTTCTACATTGTAGAATAATAGGGAAGACATCACAACTATGGAATCATGTAGTCATGGTATAAAGCAGATAGCCCTATTTGGGAAAAGACCAAGCCCATATTACGGCAAGAACAGCTCAAATAAGCAAAGAGAAACGACAGTCCAGCATTACTTTGAGACAAGAAGGTTAGTCAATCCGGAAAATGTCAAGAACTTTTAAAGTTTCTACAAGTGCAGTCTCAAAAACCATCCAGCGCTGTGATGACACTGGCTCTCATGAGGACCACCACAAGAAAAGGAAGAGCCAGAGTTACCTCTGCTACAGAGGATACCTTCTTTAGAGTTAACTTCACCTCAGATTGCAGCCCAAATAAATGCTTCACAGAGTTTAAGTAACAGACACATCTGTCTCCTCTGAACTTCAACTGTTCAGAGGAGACTGAGTGAACCAGGCCTTCATGGTCGAATTGCTGCAAAAGAAACCACTACTAAAGGACACCAATAATAAGAAGAGACTTGCTTGGGCCAAGAAACAAGCAATGGACATTAGACCGGTGGAAATACGTCCTTTGATCTGATGAGTCCAAATTTGAGATTTTTGGTTCCAACCGCCATGTCTTTGTGAGTTGCAGAGTAGGTGAACAGATGATCTCTTCCCACCGTGAAGCATGGAGGAGGAGGTGTGATGGTATGTGGGTGCTTTGCTGGTGACACTGTCTGTGATTTATTTAGAATTCAAGGCACACTTAACCAGCATAGCTACCACAGCATTCTGCAGCGATACTCCATCCCATCAGGTTTGCGCTTAGTGGGACTATCATTTGTTTTTCAACAGGACAATGACCCAAAACACACCTCCAGGCTGTGTAAAGGGCTATTTGACCAAGGAGAGTGATGGAGTGCTGCATCAGATGACCTGGTCTCCACAATGACCTGACCTCGACCCAATTGAGATGGTTTGGGATGAGTTGGACCTCAGAGTGAATGAAAAGCAGCCAACAAGTGCTCAGCACATGTGGGAACTCCTTCAAGGCTGTTGGAAAAGCATTCCTCATGAAGCTGGTTTACAGAATGCCAAGAATGTGCAAAGCGGTTATCAAGGCAAAGGGTGGCTACTTGTTAAACACTTTTTTGGTTACTACATGATTCCATATGTGTTATTTCATAGTTTTGAAGTCAAAAATAAGAAAAACCCTAGAATGAGTAGGTGTGTCCAAACGTTTGACTGGTACTGTACGTTAATTATGTCTCTAGGCTGAGGTTATCGTGCATCAGTATTAAAGTGCTAAATTAGGAGACATAAGGTTGGAACAATAGTAATCCATAAAAAAAAATGTTGGGTTCATATAAGACCTGTGGGCTTTTGAGTCTCTGTTCTACCTGGTTTGGGTGAGAGTGGTGACATAGGAGGGCTAGCTTGAGCTCTGGAAGGGTAATGACTAAAATGACAGGGTTTGGGGCAGGGGTGTCCAAATCTACATCCTACTGAGTGCTGTTTTTTGTTCCAGCCCGGCTCTAACACTCCTGATTCAGCTCGTCAAGATTAGAAGAGGATTGGTAGAAATAGGTAGGAGTGGTAGAGCAGGGCTATAACAAAAGACTGCACGCCCAATTGATCTCTTTCTGAAGAAAGAGGGGGGGGGGGGTGGGGGGGGGGGATGGGAATGCGAGCAGCGTTTCAGAGTACCACAAAACATAATGTCTTGCCTTCCAAGCTCCTGGTAACTATCCTAATCACCACAATAAAAGCATACCTTAGAATGAGTCCATACAGTGCTCACAGACAAACACATACAATATGAACAACATGCCATCATCACAATAACATCACTCATCACACAACCAATTTCACTTTCAAGTAAGAGGAATTTTAGGGCCGGTTTCCTGGACACAGATTAAGCCTTGTCCTGGACTAAAAAGCATGCTCAATGGGGATCCTAAATTGGAAGTGCTTTTTAATCCAGTAACGCTTAATCTGGGTCTGGGAAGCCAGCCCTTAGTGTTGCACTGAGAGTCAAACATAGACAGGTTTACTCCTAACTTTCTTGAATCAATTTCTTGTATCAGTCTACCTGTCCTTTTAAAGTTAATAAGGTGGGTCTTTTTTTTGACCAAACACAGAATACTTACGCAATGTCATCTTGCTATCACTTACCATTGTTCTTGTGCTACATAGCCATTTGTTACTGATGGTCTACAATGTGTTTCACTCATGGAATGGAAGGGAGGGGGAGTGGACATTAACATCAACACTAGTGTGCATCACAACACACACTGTGCCATATAGCCCCATGCAAAGGACTACACACACACACACACACACACACACACACACACACACACACACACACACACACACACACACACACACACACACACACACACACACACACACACACACACGGAGAGCTATGCATTAGTGACACCATAGTGCATTAATTGTGAAGAGGTTAAGAGTCATCAGGTGTAGTGAGGGAGGCTCAGGCTAGTAGTTTGCTGTTTGCCAATCGAGTGAGTATTTCATTAGGCAAACAGTGGGTATTTGATTAATTTAGTATTTTATTGTGATTACATATTCAGCGAAACAGTGAGTATTGTCTTAGTGGTTCTTACCACGCTTGGAGGGTTTGCTGGTTAGAGTGTCTGACCGCTGAGAGACATCTGGGAGCAGAGTACACAGTTACTCTCTAACACACCTCTACAATGTCAGCTGGTATATACAAATGAAGAATGGTATAAATCTTTGCATACATTTAGCATTTTTTTAGTCTGAAATGAATGCGCATGGGTCCTTTTCTATGTGTACGAATTATGGCTGTTATCAAACTTTTAAAACATTTACTTTAGGTGTGCTTTTCGGTTTTTTTTTCAAAACGTGATATCCAACACACTAGTTTTTCCCAAGATGCACTATGTCATTGTCCAGGTGGATGAAATATTCTATATGGTTTTTGCAGATGGCTTTAAAGTGAGTACATTTTCTAATAATTTCCATTATAGTTGTCACTTTTTCCACATTTTGTTACGTTACAGCCTTATTCTATTCTTTTCCCTCATCAATCTACACACAATACCCCATAATGACAAAGTGAAAACAGGTTTTCAGACATTTTTGCAAATGTATTAAAAATAAAAAACCAGACCCTTTGCTATGAGACTCGAAATTGAGCTCAGGTGCATCCTGTTTCCAATGATCATCCTTGAGATGTTTCTACAACTTGATTGGAGTCCACCTGTGGTAAATTCAACTGATTGGACATTATTTGGAAACGCACACACCTGTCTATATAAGGTCCCACAGTTCAAAGTGCATGTCAGAGCAAAAACCAAGCCATGAGGTCAAAGGAATGGTCCATAGAGCTTAGCGACAGGATTGTGTCGAGGCACAGATCTGGGGAAGGGTACCAAAACATTTCTGCAGCATTGAAGGTCCCCAAGAACACAGTGGCCTCCATCATTCTTAAATGGAAGAAGTTTGGAACCACCAAGACTCTTCCTAGAGCTGGCCGCCAGGCCAAACTGAGCAATCGGAGAAGGGCTTTGGTCAGGGAGGTGACCAAGAACCCAATGGTCACTCTGACAGAACTCCAGAGTTCAGAGTGTTTCCTGCATAACGTTTATGCAGACTGAATGCCAAAAGCTGTCTATTGTGGGACTACATCCTTACATTTCTACATGTCCATTAAAAGATCAGGCTCATCAGTAGGTACGAGTACGCTGGTGGGCCATACGGAGAATGTCCAATCTCCCATTAATCGCACCCCTCTCCATGACATTCTGCTGTGGGGTGACCGGTCTAAATCTCTCCGGGTACTCATTGACTCTGGGGCCGTTGAGAGTTTTATGGACACTACCCTGGTGTCAGAGCTGGGAATCTCCACTCAACCCCTCTCCATTCTCATAGACGTCAGAGCGCTGGATGGGCGCTCTATTGTTAAAGTCACCCATAATACGGTTCCTATCAATCTGTGAGTGACAGGTAACCACAGTGAGCTATGCAATTTCTGCTCATCGAGTCTCCTCAGGTACCTGTGGTTTTGGTGTTTTCGTGGCTCCAGAGGCACAATCTGCTTATCGACTGGACTGTTGATTCTATCAAGGTTCAGAGCCTGTTCTGCCATACTCATTGCCTGATGTCGGCGGAGCCTGCCCCGGGACATCTCCCGGCAGGCTTGGGGTAAAGCCTCGGACCTCTCCGTCGTTCCCGCGGAGTACCAGTACCTCCGGGAGGTTTTAAACAAGGCCCGTGCCACATCATTTCCTCCGCAAAGGCCCTACGACCGCGCTATCGACCTTCTCCCGGGTACTACACCACCCCGGGGGCGGCTTTATTCCGTGTCGGGTCCGGAGACCAAAGCGATGGAAAGGTACATTGAGGACTCCCTGGCTGCAGGGTGTATCTGTCCTTCTGCCTCCCCCCGCCCGTTTTTCAACTACCGGGGCCTGAATGACATCACGGTTAAAAACCGTTACCCGCTACCGCTCTTCACCTTGGCTTTCGAGCCTCTCCAGGGGGCTGCAATTTTCTCTAAGTTGGACCTTTGAAACGCCTACTATCTGGTGTGGATACGGGAAGGAGACGAGTGGAAAACAGCCTTTAACACGGCTAGCGGGCACTACGAATACCTGGTGATGCCCTTTGGACTGACCAACGCCCCTGCAGTTTTCCAGGCCCTGGTTAATGACGTTCTCTGTGACATGTTGAACCAATTCGTGTTTGTCTATGCTGATGACATACTAGTTTTTATCCCGCTCAACTCAACATGTCCTCCACGTCCGACAAGTCCTCCAGCGTCTTCTGGAGAACCAGGTCTTTGTTAAAGCTGAGAAATGCGAATTCCATCACTACACCATCTCCTTCCTAGGATACATCATTGCTGCAGGTAACATGCAAATGGATTCTGGCAAGGTGAGAGCGGTGGTGGATTGGCCTCAACCCACATCCAGAGTGCAGCTGCAATGCTTCCTGGGGTTTGTTCATTTCTACCGCAGTTTCATCCGGGGTTACAGCACCCTGGCTTCCCCCCTCTCTGCACTCATCTCTCTCAAAGTTTAATTTGTATGATCCCCAGATGCTGACCGGGGGTTTCTGGATCTGAAGCACCGTTTTAACACAGCCCCCATACTAATCCATCCGGACCCGTCCCGTCAGTACATGGTGGAGGTTGACGCCTCGGATATCGGAGTGGGGGCCATCCTGTCCCAGCATTCTGTACAGGACCAAAAGCTGCATCCCTGCACTTCCTCTCCCATCGTCTCAGATCCGCTGAGAGGAACTACTACGTGGGAAAGCCATCTTCCACTACGTGGGAAATCGAGAACTACTCGCGGTGAAGATGGCGTTGGGGGAGTGGAGGCACTGGTTAGAAGGGGCAGAACATCCATTGGTTGTGTGGACTGATCACAAGAACCTGGAAAATCCGCCAAGCGCCTCAACTATAGGCAAGCTCGATGGGCCCTGCTATTCACTCTGTTCAACTTTACCATCTCCTACCGCCCGGGGTCCAAGAATGTGAAGCCGGATGCGCTCTCACATCTCTATAGCCCCGTTGCTACACCGTCAGACCCCGAGACCATCCTCCTTACCTCTGCACTCATCTGGGGTTAAGAAAACCAGGTCCGTGAGGCGCAGCGTTCCCAGCCATTTGCCTGCAACCTGTCGTGTAATAAACATCTGAGATTCAAACTGTCTGTCTCCTGTGTCTGCATCTGGGTCTTATCCTTAGTCGTGTTGTGTAGTGTCATACCCAAGAAGACTCGAGGCTGTAATCGCTGCCAAAAGCGCTTCAACAAAGTGCAAATTTGCCAACATTTCTAAAAAACGTTTTGCTTTGTCATTATGGGGTATTGTATGTATATTAATGAGGGGGGGGGGGGACAATTTAATAAATTTTAGAATAAGGCTGTAACATAACAAAATGTGGAAAGGTCATGGGGTCTGAAAACTTTTTGAATATAACAGTTCAAAACCCAATATGAATAGTTTTTCTTTTGGAGTTCTGTGTTTTGGGGTGGATATATAGCGTTTTGCCGCAAAACATGATTATTTGTCTAAAATAAATACATTTTCTAAAATAAAATTACCTAGCAATATTTTCAACAAAATAATGTCTTTTTTTCACTAGCCCATGTCATGGTAAAATAAAAATAACAGCTCTCTCTCTTTCACAAGATGTGTTTTAATTAATGTCAATTCACCAACATTTCAGAAAATGTATATATTGCGTTTTGGAATCAAAACCCATCAAATGGAAAGTCGTAATCTTACTTTGCATGGATGTTTAAAGTCTGTGCATTTCAAAGGGGGAGGTTGGGTGTCTGTCTCCATTGCTTCTCTTCAGACTTTCTGTTTCTCTCCGTCTCTACCCATCTGTCAGTCTGTCTCTCTAGCTAGGTCTCTGACTCTCTGTATGTAACCCTTTCTCGTTCTCCATCGATCTCTTATCTATAAGGTAAATTAGCTGGGTAGGGTGAAAGCTAATGGGAGATTAGAAGTATTCTACTTGGGAGGGGGGCACTCTCTCATAGTACAAAAGGACGAGAAAATGTATTTGCGCAAACACACACACGCACGCACACGTTTGCACGCACACACACACACACACACACACACACACACACACACGCCTTCCTTTTCCCCATGAAATATTCACGCGTACAAATGAAGTCAGAATTCATACAGTATGAGTGTCATCTGTAGTAGCTAATAGTACTCTTAAAACGTGGCACCGCATGCAGTCCCCTCTGGTCTCGGACACTGAAGGAATGAGTGCAAACAGATTGCACAGATCTGTTTCAAATATTAGACTAGCGGTTGATTTCATATTAGTAAAGGTTGTGGTTTTTTGGGGCTAAAACACATGCCCTCAGTGTGTTTGTTGTCATGCGTGGCACACACGGTTCAGTATTAGTGTGTGATATCTAGCATTCGGTGCATTCGGTCCACCCCAGAGCCCTAGACACACAGAGTTAGGCAAACTCAGTTTCAGTTTTAGAATTACCTAGGCAGCCAGCATATTGGCACCAAAAAGTCCAAGACCATCACAATGCATGGAATATTTGGAGCCGACATAGACTATCAGTTTTCAGACTCTGTGTAGAATGTCTATGGCTCTGGTTGAAACCCTTGCATTCCGCGCAGCATGCCAGACCAACCAATCATTCAGTTATTTGAGTGATTCTCCGACAAGTGCAGTTAGATTGAAGCTGTGGATGATGACCAAAAGCAGGCTGGGATGGACTGACAGGTGAAAGAGGGTGAGAGGAAAAGAAGGAGACAGACATGGATAGAAAAGGGATAGAAAACACAGGACTAGATGGGTTGTGGTCAATTCCAGCTCAACTAATTCTGGAAAACAACTGAATTTCAGTTAATTAATTGGAAATCAACCACTATTTTTTTTCAATTCATTAATTGAATTTCAATGAATTCCCTGGAATATAGTAAAACCTTTGACCCCAAACCTGAAAAAGGGACAAAGACATGGACAGATGACAAAGAACAATTGAAAGAACGAAAAATAAAGAAAAAGAAAGAAAGAAAGAAAGAAAGAAAGAAAGAAAGAAAGAAAGAAAGAAAGAAAGAAAAAGAGAGTGAGAGCAATAGTGAAAAATGTAAAGAGGGATGGGGATGAGTTATTGATGGAGGAAGTTGTTGGGGTGTTGCATACAGTGAACAATTTAAAGAGGGATGGGGATGAGTTATTGATGGAGAAAGTGGTTGC
The DNA here is from genome assembly GCF_057628025.1 of Oncorhynchus mykiss. NCBI lineage: Eukaryota > Metazoa > Chordata > Actinopteri > Salmoniformes > Salmonidae > Oncorhynchus > Oncorhynchus mykiss. The sequence continues at coordinate 54,546,586 of NC_143027.1, read as the reverse complement.
ATACAGTGCCTGATAACAGTTCCCATCTGTGACAGGGTGAGTCAAAGGCATTCAAAGTGCTAAGACTGCTAGCTGGCACGTGTGCTAAATGTGTGAACTAGAGAGTGGTCAAACCAGTGTAATTCACTCCTGGTCCAAGAAGTAGGTGTGTGTGTGTCTGTGTGTGTGTGTGTTTGTGTGTGTGTGTGTGTGTGTGTGTGTGTGTGTGTGTGTGTGTGTCAGGCCAGCTTGCTAGCATTAAAGGGAAATTAATAAAAAAATCCAACTTCATCTTCAATATTTCCAGCACCCCCCCCCCCCCCCCCCCAATCCCTCCCTCCCAACATATGTGAAAATGGCATGTTTCTATGTTATGTAGTAGACAATTAGTAGACAATTAGTAGAAAATGTTGGAATTGGAAACACTTATCTTCCTCTATCTTTTTTTACATTTTTACTACAAAACATAGAAACACGTACTTTTCATGTATGTTGATGTTGGGGTGGTGCTGCAGATGATGAATGTGAAGTTGAACATTTTTAGAAATATCCCTTTAACACACATGTACACTTCCCCAAGGATTTGATGATGAGTTGATTATTTGAGTCAGGTGTTAAAGCACTAGACTAGGACACACACATTGGCCTGCACACACTCATACTGTGGGCCCAGGAGTAAAGAAGATGGCTCTAGCCTTATTATATTCTATAGTATGTTCTATGTAATGTATGTCATACCATGTCTCACCAGCAGTGGGTGCTGTTATCAAGTGAAGAAACCCCAAGTTAATACAATACAGGCACATAAAAAAAAAACAAGGACAAGTGAAGAACAGAACGTGACTCTGTCTTTCTTTTCTTCCATTCCTCCCTGTTCAACCCATCTTCCTCTCAGAATATCAAAATATATAATACATACATGTACTGAGCTAATGTGAGGGGGATAGTTTTGATGTGCTACATCATTTTGGTCCATATTATCTATATGGGAAGGTGATACTGGACACAAGTTCAATAAACAACCTCTTAACCGAGAGCTGGTTGGAAAGTGTAAAAAGTTACAAGAAAAACGTCAAATTAAATTCTGTGTGTGTAGGTCATGACTGAGCCCTGGTGTGTGAATGCAAGAAAGTCAGGAGAGAGTGTGAAGTCTCGAGGATACCAACGTTGTTGCTTTGTTGGTGCCGGGTGCGTCTGCCATGGTTTGGGCCATGCATGTGGAGATGCCTTGTGTCAAAGCGTGTGAGTCGAGCCGACCTGTGACTGTGGCGTTGCCGTGAGCTACGGGGATGCCGAGAGAGGGGGGGGGGGGGTAGTGGAGGGGTGTAGGGGGGAGAGGGGAGGGTCTCTACTTACCAGAGATCTGCTGGACCCCGGGCTGGTCATGTGAGCTCATCAGTTGAGCCTGAATGGTCTCAACCACACGCTTGAAACGGCGGCTGGGACCTGGTGAGAGAGAGTATGAGGAGAGAGATAGAGAGGAGGTGGAGGATGGGAGTGAGAGAGAGTATGAGGAGAGAGATAGAGAGGAGGTGGAGGAAGGGAGTGAGAGAGAGTGAGGAGGAGAGAGAGAGTATGAGGAGAGAGATAGAGAGGAGGTGGAGGAAGGGAGTGAGAGAGAGAGAGTGAGGAGGAGAGAGAGAGTATGAGGAGAGAGATAGAGAGGAGGTGGAGGAAGGGAGTGAGAGAGAGTGAGGAGGAGAGAGAGAGTATGAGGAGAGAGATAGAGAGGAGGTGGAGGAAGGGAGTGAGAGAGAGTATGAGGAGAGAGATAGAGAGGAGGTGGAGGAAGGGAGTGAGAGAGAGTATGAGGAGAGAGATAGAGAGGAGGTGGAGGAAGGGAGTGAGAGAGAGTGAGGAGAGAGAATGAGGAGAGAGATAGAGAGGAGGTGGAGGGAGTGAGAGAGAAATAGAGAGAAACAGAGAAAAACAGTTCTAGAACTTGATTGACTGAAAAATAAGAAAGGCTTTTGAAAAGAACCCGAATTAATTGACAGAAAATAAGCTTGTGATGTTGAAACACACAATGTCACACCAGTAGGACGCAAAGAGTGTCAATGTTATGAAAACATTAAATTCGATTTTTCTCACCATAGCCTCAACGAAGCTTCAATTTTAATTCAAGCACATGCAAATCTCAAAGGAATTCAGCTGAATTAAATGAGAGTCTGTTCAACATCAACTGAACATAAGTTATCCACATGGGAATAAGCAGACAAACTGCAGAGACAACACGGAATATTTGGCTGGAGATGATGCTCCGGTGTCATTGGCCAGAGGTTGTCCTCTGAGACTCAGCAGGGACCAAAGGGCAGTGTGATCGTGGTGGGAAAAGGGCTCTGTTTCTCTGTCCTCCTTCTCACCTGACTTCCGTGTAATGGGGCTTGCATCAGCTGGTGTATGTGCTTGTACACGTGTGTACATATTCAGGAAGTGTCTGTGTGTACACAGTGTTTGTGTGTGTGTATGTTTGTGTGTGTGTATGTGAATGTGTGTGTGTGTGTGTGTGTGTGTGTGTGTGCACGCATGTGCCTGCCTAGCTGCCTGCCTTTCTGTGTGTGTTACCTGAGAGCAGGGTGAAGGTGACCGAATAGATGCCGTTCTCTTTGGTGGCGGCGGTGCTCTCTGTATAGGTGATGTCCACCTGGAACTTGACCGGCTTCTGAAACACTGTAGGGCCGGCTGTGGACTTATACTCCGCCCGGAAACTTGTCTGACTGATCACACTGTGGCTCAGACTGGGGATCTATATGAGAGAGAGGAGGAGCGAGGGAGAGGGTGGGGGGGGGGGGGAAGGTGGGAAGCCGGAGGTAGGGAAGCAGAGGGAGAGAGATGGGGAAAGGGAGGTGGAGGGTGGGAAAGAGAGAGCGAAAACAAAGAGAGAGCACAGGGAATAAATAGAGAAAATAATCTGTTTCAACACAGAGACCATGTGTGACTAGCAAAAGTATTCATCCCCCTTGGCGTTTTACCTATTTTGTTGCATTACAACATGTCATTTAAATTGATTTTTTATTTGGATTTCATGGAACGGACATACACAAAATAGTCCAAATTGGTGAAGTGAAAAAAAAATATAACTTGTTTAAAAAATAAATAAAAAATAAAAATGGTCCGTGCCTATGTATTCACCCCCATTGCAATGAAGCCCCTAAATTAGACCAAATACCTTCAGAAGTCACATAATTAGTTAAATAAAGTCCACCTGTGTGGAATCTGAGTGTCACATGATCTGTCACATGATCTCAGTATGTATACACCCGTTCTGAAAGGCCCCAGAGTCTGCAACACCACTAAGCAAGGGACACCATCAAGCAAGCAGCACCATGAAGACCAAGGAGCTCTCCAAACAGGTCAGGGACAAAACTGTGGAGAAGTACAGATTTGGGTTATAAAACAAATATCAGAAACTTTTAACATCCCACGGAGCACCATTAAATCCATTATTAAAAAATGGAAAGTATATGGCACCACAACAAACCTGCCAAGGGAGAGCCACGCACCAAAACTCAAGGACCAGGCAAGAAGGGCATTAATCAGAGAGGCAACAAAGACACCAAAGATAAGCCTGAAAGAGATGCAAAGCTCCAAAGCGGAGATTGGAGTATCTGTCCATAGGACCACTTTAAGCCGTACACTCTACAGAGCTGGGCTTTATGGAGGTGGCCAGAAAGAAAGCCATAACTTAAAGAAAAAAATAAGCAAACACGTTTGGTGTTCGCCAAAAGGCATGTGGGAGACTCCCCAAACATATGGAAGAAGGTACTCTGGTCAGATGAGAATAAAATTGGGCTTTTTGGCCATCAAAGAAAACGCTGTGTGGCGAAAACCCAACACCTCTCATCACCCCGAGAACACCATTCCCACAGTGAAGCATGGTGATGGCAGCATCATGCTTTGGGGATGTTTTTCAGTGACAGCGACTGGGAAACTGGTCAGAATTGAAGGAATGATGGATTGCACTAAATACAGGGAAATTATTGAGGGAAACCTGCTTCAGTCTTCCAGAGATTTGAGACTGGGATGGAGGTTCACCTTCCAGCAGGACAATGACCCTAAGCATACTACTAAAGCAACACTCAAGTGGTTTAAGGGGAAACATTTAAATGTCTTGGAATGGCCCAGTCAAAGCCCAGACCTCAATCCTATTGAGAATATGTGGTATGACTTAAAGATTGCTGTACACCCACGGAACCCATCCAATTTGAAGGAGCTAGAGCAGGTTTGTCTTGAAGAATGGGAAAAAATCCCAGTGGCTAGATGTGCCAAGCTTGTAGAGACATACCCCAAGAGAAGTGCAGCTGTAAATGCTGCAAAAGGTGAATGTACAAAGTATTGACTTTGGGGGGTGAATAGTTATGCACGCTCAAGAATTTTTTGTTTTTGTGTCTTATTTGTTTGTTTCACAAGAAAAAAAAATTGCATCTTCAAAGTGGTAGGCATGTTGTGTAAATCAAATGATACAAATCCCCCCCAAAATATAGTTTAATTCCAGGCAACAAAATAAGAAAAATGCCAAGGGGATGAATACTTTCGCAAGCCACTATATATGAGCTAAAATTCAGAGAAAACGCGAGACAAAGAGAGACACGACAAGACAGGAAGAAACAACACTGGATCTGTTACACTACAGCACAGCACTGTTAGGGACCATCAAACTCTGAGTCAATTACAATAGACAGCGGGTCACACAGCAACCACACAGTGTTGGGCTACAGAGACCAGGGTGCCTTTGAAAATACACAAAAACAAACCTGCTGGGAAATATTGCAGATAATGGGAGATAATTGGCTAGGTTTCGGGTTAATGCAAGCCAACTACTGTAGTGTACAATGATGCTTGTGTCATGACAGTGTCAGTGTCAAAGTCAGTTTCCATCCATTGTCGTGACTGTTTTGACGCTGTGATATACCATTATAATGACACAGCTATGCACAGCGTGGCCAAGAAAAACTTAAGAAGACTCAATCAAGTCCTTTCCTTGGCTCTCTTTAATGTCAGAAACCAAACTGCTGTGCACCAATCATATGCAGACTAGAAAAAGCAGGCTGCTGTTCACTGATTACACAATAACACTGACCTTCACTGGGAAAGCAGCAGAGGGAAATGCAGGCAGTAGCACTGACAAAAAGTTGCTCTAAATCGAAAGATAAATCACAGTTGCTTTATAGTGAATGTATTCACTTCACCTCATGGACGAACAAATGAACTTAGCCATCACTTTGTGTGCTAGCTCTAATAATGATTTCAGTGTTTGAAGACCAGGATTTCTTTTATATAATTCCATACAATAACAAGTCAAATAGCATCATGGCGCCGGAGGAGATGCCTGCTGTTTTACCATCCCCTAACCAATTGTGCTATTGTGTGTGTTTTTTTCGCATTATTTCTACCTTATATTGTACATAATGTTTCTGCCACTGTGTCTTATGACCGAAAAGAGCTTCTAGATATCAGGACAGAGATTACTCAGCCCGTACTGGAGGAATACTTTTTCTTCAACGAATCGGATGGGAAGAATTTACTTCAGACGCCCGACAAGGCCCTCATCCATGTCATTCTCTGGAGAAAGAGACAGAGATATTGGGGGCGAAGGTCTGGGTTCCTTGTAAAGGATCCGACGGCGAGCGGGTAATCTACCTTTACCATCGGTCCTATTGCCAATGTACAAGCAATGGGATGTAAAATAGATTAACTACAATCACGTATATCCTACCAAGGGGACATTAAAAACTGTAATATCTTATGTTTCACTGAGTCGTGGCTGAATGACGACATGAATAACATACACCTGGCGGGTTTTAAGCTTTTTCTCTGCAGGATAGAACAGCGGCTTCTGGTAAGACAAGGGGTGGGGGTCTGTATATATCTGTAAACAACAGTTAGTGCACGAAATCTAAGGAAGTCTCAAAGTTTTGTTCACCTGAGGTAGAGTATCTCATGATAAGCTGTAGACCACACTATATACCAAGAGAGTTTTCATCTATATTCTCTGTAGCTGTCTATTTACCACCACAAACCGATGCTGGCACTAAGACCTCCATCAATGAGCTGTATACGGCCATAAGTAAACAGGAAAACGTTCATCCAGATGCGACGCTCCTAGTGGGCGGGGACTTTAATGCAGGGAACCTTAAATCCATTTTACCTCATTTCTACCAGAATGTTAAATGTGCAACCAGAGGGAAAAAAACTCTAGATCACCTATACTCCACACACAGAGATGTGACAAAGCTCTCACTCGCCCTCCATTTGGCAAATTTGACCATAATTTTATTATCCTGATTCCTGCTTACAAGCTAAAACTAAAGTAGGAAGCAACAGTGACTCGGTCAGTAAGAAAGTGGTCAGTTGAAGCAGATGCTAAGCTACAGGACTTTGTTTGCACAGACTGGAATATGTTCCAGGATTCTTCCGATGGCATTGAGGAGTACACCACATCAGTCACTGGCTTCATCAATAAGTGTATCGATGAAGTCGTCCCCACACTGACCATACATACCCCAACCAGAAGCCATGGATTACAGGCAACATTCGCACTGATCTAAAGGGTAGAGCTGCCGTTTTCAAGGAGCGAGACTCTAACCCGGAAGAGTACAAGAAATCCAGCTATTCCCTCCAACGAACCATCAAACAGGCAAAGCGTCAATACAGGACTACGGTTGAATTGTACTACACCGGCTCCGACGCTCGTCGAATGTGGCAGGGCTTGCAAATTATTACAGACTACAAAGGGAAGCAAAGCCGCGAGTAGCCCAGTGACACAAGCCTACCAGACGAGCTAAATTACTTTTATGCTCGCTTCGAGGGAAGTAACAAATAAACATGCATGAGAGCATCAGCTGTTCTGGATGACTGTGTGCTCACGCTCTCCGTATCCAATGTGAGTAACACCTTTAAACAGGGCAACATTCAAAAGGCTGCAGGGCCAGACGGATTACCAGGACGTGTACTGCCAGCATGCGCTGACCAACTGGCAAGTGTCTTCACTGACATTTTCAACCTGTCCCTGACTGAGACTGTAATACCAACATGTTTCAAGAAGACCACCATAGTCCCTGTGCCCAAGAACACTAAGGTAACCTGCCTAAATGACTACCGACCCGTAGCACTCACGTCTGTATCCATGAAGTGCATTGAAAGGTTGGTCATGGCTGACATCAACACCATTATCCAAGAAACCCTAGATGCACTGCAATTTGCATATCGCCCAAACAGATCCACAGATGACGCAATCTCTATTGCACTTAACACTGCCCTTTCCCACCTGGACAAAAGGAACACCTATGCGAGAATGCTATTCATTGACTACAGCTCAGCTTTCAACACCGTAGTGCCCTCAAAGTTAATCACTAAGCTATGGACTCTGGGACTAAACACCTCCCTCTGCAACTGGATCCTGGACTTCCTGACGGGCCACCCCCAGGTGGTAAGGGTAGGTAGCAACACATCTGCCATGCTGATCCTCAACACAGAGGAGGATCCTCAACACGCCATGCTCAGACCCTTCCTGTACTCCCTGTTCACTCATGACTACGTGGCCAGGCACGACTCCAACACCATCATCAAGTTTGCCGATGACACAACAGTGGTAGGCCTGATAACTGACAACGATGAGACAGCCTATAGGGAGGAGGTCAGAGACCTGGCCGTGTGGTGCCAGGACAACAACCTCTCCCTCAACGTGATCAAAGATAAAGGAGATGATTGTGGACTGCAGGAATAGGAGGACTGAGCACACCCCAATTCTCATTGATGGGGCTGTAGTGGAGCAGGTTGAGAGCTTCAAGTTCCTTGGTGTCCACATCACCAACAAACTATCATGGTCCAAACACACCAAGACAGTTGTGAAGAGGGCACGACAAAGCCTATTCCCCCTCAGGAGACTAAAAAGATTCAGCATGGGTCCTCAGATCCTAAAAAGGTTCTACAGCTGCAACATCAAGAGCATCCTGACCCGGTTGCATCACTGCCTGCTCGGCCTCCGACCGCAAGGCACTATAGAGGGTAGTGCGCACGGCCCAGTACATCACTGGGGCCAAGCTTCCTGCCATCCAGGACCTCTATACCAGGCAGTGTCAGAGGAAGGACATAAAAATTGTCAAAGACTCTAGCCACCCTAGTCATAGACTGTTCTCTCTGCTACCGCACGGCAAGCGGTACCAGAGTGCCAAGTCCAAAATGCTTCTTAACAGCTTCTACCATTAAGCCATAAGACAGCTAATCAAAGGGCTACCCAGCCCCCTCTTTTACACTGCTGCTACTCTCTGATTATTATCTATGTGTAGTCACTTTAACTCTACCTACATGTACATATTACCTCAATTGCCTCAACTAACAGGTGCTCCCGCACATTGACTCTGTAACGGTACCACCTGTATATAGCCTCCACATTGACTCTGTAACGGTACCACCTGTATATAGCCTCCACAGTGACTCTGTAACGGTACCACCTGTATATAGCCTCCACATTGACTCTGTAATGGTACCACCTGTATATAGCCTCCACATTGACTCTGTAACGGTACCACCTGTATATAGCCTCCACATTGACTCTGTAACGGTACCACCTGTATATTGCCTCCACATTGACTCTGTAACGGTACCACCTGTATATATCCTCGGTATTGTTATTTCACTGCTGCCGTTTAATTATTTGTTACTTTTATTTTCTATTTTTTACGTATCTATTATTTTTACTTCACACTTATTTTTCTTAAAACTTAAAGCATTGTTGGTTAAGGGCTTGTAAGTAAGCATTTCACTGTAAGGTATTCCGTTGTACCTGTTGTATTTGGCGCATGTGACAAATACAATTTGATTTGATTTGATCATAAGTAGGGAGGTGACAAAGGAGGGAAAGAGAGAGAGAGAGAGAGGGAGAGAGAGAGAGAGAGAGAGGGAGAGAGAGAGAGAGAGAGAGGGAGAGAGAGAGAGGGAGGGAGAGAGAGAGGGAGAGAGATAGGGAGAGAGAGACAGATAGGATATACACATACAGTAGATGGAGAGGGAGAGAAAGAGGAGTGGTGAGGAGTAAAAAGGAGTGGTGAGGAGTAAAAAGGAGTGGTGAGGAGTAAAGAGGAGTGGTGAGGAGTATAAAGGAGTGGTGAGGAGTAAAAAGGAGTGGTGAGGAGTAAAGAGGAGTGGTGAGGAGTATAAAGGAGTGGTGAGGATTAAAAAGGAGTGGTGAGGAGTAAAGAGGAGTGGTGAGGAGTATAAAGGAGTGGTGAGGAGTAAAAAGGAGTGGTGAGGTGTAAAAAGGAGTGGTGAGGAGTAAAGAGGAGTGGTGAGGAGTAAAAAGGAGTGGTGAGGAGTAAAGAGGAGTGGTGAGGAGTAAAAAGGAGCGGTGAGGAGCTCTTACAGAGAGGAAGGCTTGAACGATGTCTGCTTTGATGGAGCTGAGAGGCTTGTCTCTGATCACCACAAAGATCTGCTCCTCTTTCTCCAGGTTGATGAAGTTACCAAACCATGACTTCTTGGCAAGCCTGCAGGGAGGGAGAAAAAAATGGTGCATTCTCACAGACACGTACAAGTCAGCAAACTAGAAGGACACACACTCACTTAATTTAGTATCTGCTGGAGAGAAGACTAATGCATCATGTTGAGAGGACAATTAACATAGTGCCACACTCATTTGCATATCGCAACATTTACCATGCTTTGTCTGATCCGTAAGGGCAATGAACAGAAACTGTTTAAGGGAGTAGTGTTAAATTCAATGTTCTTCTAATCTAAAACCACTTTGTCCCTCCTAGCCTGGTCCAGGTGTGTATTTCAACCAACTGGTGACTATAATGTATGCCATGACAATTATAGTCAGAGGAGTTGGTAAAAGCACATTCATATCTGAACCAGGCTATTCTGTTTCTACCTCCCGCTATCATCTAACTTCAACCCTTGTGCATGTTCTGTAAGCCCTCTTCCTCCATCTGCTTGTCAAAATAGCCTCATATTGGTCCCCAATAGCAATGACATCATCCCGACTACCTTTGCTACTAACCTACCTCAAGGCCCCTTCCTCGTTTCTGCCTCATCTCCAACTATCCAACCAGACCCTAGCTGTGTCTCTCTCTGTCTGTGAAGCAAACTGGAACAAAACCACTCAAATATTCATGCGGAACAATTCCCTAAAAATAGCCCAATCAACAGGAAGGAGAGTCCAATCTGCATAATTGTGGGGATTGTTCACACAGGACTCTTGGGCAGAATCCCTACTGCCTGTACCTTACATAGTCACTCTCCCAGTGGCGAAAACACCAAAGGTAGAATGAGTTGACTTTCATGCACATGCATGTAACAGAGGTGGTTCAGTGACCCACAATCAAGTGACGAATCTCCTTGCCTGAGACCTGCAGCTTCCTGAACTAATGTCTCCAGACATCAGCTTAACGGGCCAACATCAGTGAATCCCAATCACTGACCTTGCCTGAAACCTATTTATTTTCTTAGTTTTTTTAGGGGGTGGATCAGCTTTACTATTGCAGATCAATTGTGGCTTCCATCAATGTAATTGTCTGCATCCTTTTCAATCCCACATATATCATTTTTGTAAATATATATATATAAAATATATATATAAATATATTTGTATATATTTTCCTTTATTATTTTCCCCTAACCCTACCACACCTCAGCTAATTTGAGTAAACTAATGGACAATACCACTTAGGCTTCTACTTCCAGCTTATACATATTATATACATTTTACAGACACAGTATATTTTACAGCTCCACTCAACCCCTCCCATCTATCTCTGAACACTATCCAGTTTTGACTTCTATTTGCCATATATTTTTCAACTGTGCTGTGATTTTTCAAAAAAGTTCTGAACCTTTCTATTCGAATAGTTTATACAGATTGCGACCAAAAACAAGCTTGGCCATTGCTAAATCCTTAGCAATCGACACAAAATACCCTATAATGACCAAGTGGAAACAGGTTTTTAGAAAAGTTTGCAAATTTATAAAAAAACAAAAATACCTTATTTACATAAGTATTCAGACACTTTGTTATGAGACTCGATATTAAGCTCAGGTGCATCATGTTTCCATTGATCATCCTTGAGATGTTTCTACAACTGGATTGGAGTCCACTGGTAAATTCAACTGATTGGACATGATTTGGAAAGACACTCACCTGTCTATATAAGTTGACAGTGCATGTCAGAGCAAAAACCAAGCCATGAGGTCGAAGGAATTGTCCATAGCACTCCGAGACAGGATTGTGTCGAGGCATAGATCTGGGGAAGGGTATTGAAATATTTCTGTAGCATTGAAGGTCCACAAGAACACAGTGGCCTCCATCATGGGGCGGCAGGGTAGCCTAGTGGTTGGAGCGTTGGACTAGTAATCGGAAGGTTGCAAGTTCAAATCCCCAAGCTGACAAGGTACAAATCTGTCGTTCTGCCCCCGAACAAGCAGTTAACCCACTGTTGCTAGGCCGTCATTGAAAATAAGAATTTGTTCTTAACTGACTTGCCTAGTTAAATAAAGGTTAAAAAAAAAAAGTTTTAACCACCAAGACTCTTCCTAGAGCTGGTCGCCCGGCCAAATTGAGCAATCGGGGGAGAAGGGCCCTGGCCAGGGAGGTGACCAAGCACTCCACCAATCAGGCCTATATGGTAGAGTGGCCAGATGTCATGGTCAGTAAAAGACACATGACAGCCCACTTGGAGTTTGCCAAAAGTCACCTAAAGACTCTCAGACCATGAGAAACAAGATTCTCTGGTCTGATGAAATCAAGCTTGAACTCTTTGGCCTGAATGCCAAGAGTCACATCTGGAGGAAACCTGACATCATCCCTACGGTGAAGCAAAGTAGTGGCAGCATCTTGCTGTGGGGATGTTTTTCAGAGGCAGAGATTGGGAGAATTGAGGCAAAGATGAATGAAAGATGATGTACAGAGAGATCCTTGATGAAAACCTTCTCCAGAACACTCAGAACTTCAGACTGAGGTGAAGGTTCACCTTCCAACAGGACAATGACCCTAAGAACACAGCTAAGACAACGCAGGAGTAGCTTCGGGACAAGTTTTTGAATGTCCTTGAGTGGCCCAGCCAGAGACCGGACTTGAGCCCGATCAAACATCTCTGGAGAGACCTGAAAATAGCTGTCCAGCAACGCTCTCCATCCAACCTAAGCTTGAGAGGATCTGCAGAGAAGAATGGGAGAAACTCCCCAAATGCAGGTGTGCCAAGCTTATAGCGTCATACCCAAGAAGACTCGATGCTGTGATCGCTGCCAAAGGTGCTTCAACAAAGTACTCCGTAAAGGGTCTGAATCCCTATGTAAATGTGATATTTAAGTGTTTTATTTTTTATAAATTAGCAAAAATGTAAAAAAATCTATTTTTGCTTTGCCATTATGGGGTATTGTGTGTAGACTGATAAGGGGGGAAAAATCGTACATTTCAGAATAAGGCGGTAATGTAACAAAATTTGGAAACAGTCAGGGGTCTGAATACTTTCCAAAGAAACTGTATATAACATTCTATTGGTTGTAAGAATTTTATATAATAATTTAAATAGAAAAACTAAGTTTTGAATGCAGTGTAGTTTTGTATATCAGTTCATAAACCGTGTGCCATGGTACATACAAAATCTCTTCCCAACTATTCTGCAGCTGCACATTTTTTGGTCTCACTTTTAGATAAATAGCGTGCCCAATTTCAACTTCCTGCTACTCATGCGAAGAATATAATATATGCATATTATTAGTAGATTTGGATAGAAAACACTCTGAAGTTTCTAAAACTGTTTGAATCATGTCTGTGAACTTATGTAGCAGGGAAAACCCAGAGGACTAACCATTCAGATTTCTGTCTGTTCAGTGAGTTCTCATTGGGAAACTATATTTCTTAGGCACTTGTTTGCAGATCCTACCGCTTCCACTGGATGTCACCAGTCTTTGGAATTAGGTTGATGTTATTCCTTTGTGCAATGAAGAAGTACGGGCATCTTGGAACTGGGTAACACTGTTGAGAGTTGCGCAAGACTTGAAAAGTAGCGTTGGTTTGTTGTCTTCCTGTATTCAACACATATAGACCCGTCTTCAATTTGATCGATTTTTAACGTTTAAAAATACCTAAAGTTGTATTACAAAAGTAGTTTGAAATGTTTTGGCAAAGTTTACAGGTAACTTTTGTAATATTTTGTAGTGAATTGGAAGCTCTTTTTTTCTGGATCTAACACGCCAAATAAATTGACATTTTGGATATTTTTGGACGGAATTAATCGAACAAAAGGACCATTTGTGATGTTTATGGGACATATTGGAGTGCCAACAAAAGAAGCTCGTCAAAGGTAAGGCATGATTTATATTTTATTTCTGCGTTTTGTGTAGCGCCTGCAGGGTTGAAATATGCTACTCTCTTTGTTTACTGTTGTGCTATCATCAGATAATAGCTTCTTATGCTTTCGCCGAAAAGCCTTTTAAAAATCTGACATGTTGGCTGGATTCACAACGAGTGTAGCTTTAATTGAGTATCGTACATGAGTGATTTCATGAAAGTTAGATTTTTCTTGGCCAAGTGGGACGCTTGCGTCCCCTATCCTAGAGAGGTTCAATTAAACTGGTATACTTTTTTATTCATCACAATTTTCTTTAACCAATTTTGGTCTTTAATGCAGGGCTGACAGACAAATTACTTTTTCCCCCTTCCACTTCCATTCTTGCAGTAATGCTGCAATTAGTTGGTTGTAATTTTGAGTAGAGCAGACATGTGTGATGTAACAGTCCTATTTATGATATCATTTACAAAGATTCTAACATTTTTTAAATGCTTTTCTCCAAAAATATATATACAGTATATATATGTTTTCTTTTCAATTAGTATATTTGAGTTTAACCATAATATTTGTTCTGTCTTTTCTGGTGAAATAAACTGAAATTGCAACACACTTTCTATGGCTTGTTAAAAAAATTGCGATATTTTGGAGAATTTTTCATTTTCAAATAACCGAAAGTGAGAGGTTGTAATCTGAATAAAAAGAAAAATGCCATTCTTGAACATGGGGTGAGACATTCATACTAATCTGCTAAAGAACCCGTTTGGATTTAAGTACATATTTTGTATGACTGAAGCCTTTAGGTCTAATGCTTTAATATTGAATCATTTCCGCCCTCATAATTCATATTCATTATATAAATAGGTCTGTTTAACTTTGTCTGGCTTGCCATTCCAAATCAAATGGAATCTTTTTTTTTCTCGTATAATTTTAAAAACAAGTCACTAGGTGAACGCAAGGCCATAAGCAAATAGGCCTACTGGAATATGACTAAAGACAGGTCTTTTCCTGAAGACTTGCGTTAGACCTCGGAAAGAACACCTACAGACCACCTACGGGTCCCTATGGCGCTTGACCTCTACATTTTTAGTAAAAGGCATAAGCTGACGCAAACCCAACAATGTTCTGTAGAGGTGCTGACTATAGGAGAGTAAACTATAAATAAGAAAGAAAGTCTCACACTCTAGTTATGCTCCCAAACATTTAATGGATATAGCAAACAAATGTTTCGGTACACAGTGCCTTCTTCAGGGTTTTGGGAGCATAACTAGGGGGTGTGACTTTCTTTCTTTACCTCAATGTTTGTCAAACGTTGTATTTATGTTTTCCTGGGTCACTCACTCTGGTGAAGAGTCTGGTGTGAGGCTGGACATGTCCTCCTGGGTGGGAACTGTGGAGAGAGGCAGAAAACAACGTCAAAAGTGAAAGGTTAAAGGCCCAATGGAGTCAAAAAACGTGATTTTTCTGTGTTTGATATACATTTCCACACTATGAGGTTGGAATACTACTGTGAAATTGTGACGATGATGATTACCCTTTTGGTGTGAGAGCTGTTTGAAAAGGCCGCCTGAAATTTCAACCTGTTTTGGTGGGACGGAGTTTTGGCCGACCTGGTGACACCACCAGGAGGTACATAGACCAACAAGAATGTACTTAATTGTTACCCAAAATTGATTTGATATTGAGATAAAAACATCTGTATTGGACCTTTAAAGGTGAAAAGGTCAGACAAATGGGCAACATCGCTTGATTGACATCTGAGAGGGTTTTATTTATTATATTTTTTATCACTTGATCTTTTCTATGTACATGAATACTATATTGTGCATAAGTACAACATAAAGCCAAAAATATTTTCCTCCGTAATCTTGCTTATAAATTGGTTGGTCTTTTACCATTGTAATACCATCATCTACAAAGGTTATTCTGGATAAGATGGACAATATCCCTTCAAGTTGTAGAAATGATGTTAGGGAAAGGAAAGGGATACCTAGCCAGTTGCACAACTGAATGCGTTCAACCGGGAAGCAGTTGCCGTGGGGGTTAATTGCCTTGCTCAAGGGCAGAACAGCAGAGTTTTCCACCTTGCTGGCTCTAGCGTTCTGTCCCGACGCTCTAACCGCTAGGCTACCTGCCGCCCCTTAGTAATGGAGGATTGAAATGATCTGTCACCGTGCAGCACATATTACATGGCAACCTACCGACGGGCATGAAAGTGGTATACCGCTCATTAGAAGAAGAAAAACACACACTACAGTTTCTCCAATTACATATATGAGCTTGCACGCTTTGAAAACCATCATAACGGTAAAGCTCTGACGCCATGCGCTCCTCATAACACAAACAACCATTATTTTCATCTTTGCTCCTCTCATTAGGGAATGGAATAGCCGTTGATTGATAATGTATATGACCAATCATATAGAATTGAATGGGACTAGCATGAAGAACACCTCCCCGTTGGTTTAACAAGATTACATCACAGCGAATAGGACGATTACTGTTAACCCTCTTGAGGTGAAGGCAGAAATCCACCCTGTGCTAAGCGCTAATGCTAGCACTCTACTGGGAGAGTGTGAAATATTCTTAACAGGGCAGTATGACTTGTTCTACTGTTCACCAGAAGCGTGTACAGGTAGGATTTTAAAACGCATGGCGACCAATCCCCTTGACCAGGTGGTTCCAGCACGTCCTTGCGCTGGGGATGATCTACGCAGCCCAGAAGGATGTAGCTGTGAGCCACCAAAGGGTCCCTTTTCCTACACCCACCGTGAGTGTGTGTGGAAATCCTGCCTTATTCCCTCACCTCTCGTCCCCCTCCACAAGTCTCCTACCCCAGTCCAGTCCAGTACCTTGCATTTTCCTGCGATGGAAGCGCGGCGAGCCCAGGAAGCTATTCTTGATGGAGTTGAGACGCGTCCTCCAGGGCAACCCGCCGATGGAGGGGCTGGGGGGCGGCGTGGGGCTAGGGGTGCCCGCCGGGCTCTCCTTTGGCGTGTGCACCGGAGTGCCCTTGGGGGTAGGGAGGGGGCTCCCCCGCGGAGAGGGGTGGGGAGTCACCTGTATGGTGGGGACAGATTTGTGACCGTTGTGGTCAGGGTGGAGGCGGTGCCGGTGGAGGGGGGACATGGGTGGCGCCGGCGACAGGGGGATGGAGAGCTTGGGGGGCACAGTGAGGGGCGGGTGGCGGCGTGGCCGCGGGCTGTTGGGGACGTAGGGGGGGCTGCCCAGGGGTGAGGAGGGGGAGGTGGGCTCCGACTTGGGGGTGGTTGGGCTGTCAGCTGAGTTGGGAAGGGGGTTGGACCTGGTGGTCTGAAGGGGCTTCTCAGACACTTTGGGCTTGGCGGGGAGGGTCTGTGTGCGGGGGTGCATCAGGGGGGACCCCATCTTTGGCGTGTAGGAGTTTGGAAGCGGGTGTGGGTGCACGCGGTTGGCCCCCCCTACCCCGTTATGGTTAAGGCGGAACTCTGGGGAATGGGTGGGGCTACAGTTGGGAGACTGACAGAGGTCTGGTGACTGGGGCGGGATAAAGAAGCGCCGGACCGGCTGCGATTGGACATGCACCGTTAGATTGACAGCGCAGGCAGCGAATGAGAGACCACGCCCATAAGCCAGGGGACATATATAGAAAACACCACAGGCCAATAATGGTGTATTGCAATGAAAAGGCACCAGGAAAAAAAAACAGAAATATAGTAAGAAATGACATGGAGGAGAGGATAGGTGGAGCGAGTGACACACAGGCAGGGAGAGTGATGAGAGTGCAGAAAGAAAGACAAGAAGAACATGCCATTAGCATAACCAGCCAACCAGGAGGCAGCAGCACCATGGGGGGAGAGAAGTGTAGAAAATTACAAGCATTCATGAAGCCAAACCCAAACCGGCAACTGAAACAGCATCCAAAGCTAACTGCATTAGCTTCCAGATTGGTGGAAAGCAGCCATTCTGCATGCACAATGCTGTGGTATGAATGACATAGCAACTATCATGACAAGACATGAAAGTTTATTACAGCTTATGAAAACTGGCATGTATTAAAGGTTTATGCAAGGTTTAATGGCTTTTTGTTGTGTCACTCATATGGCAGCATTATGAAGGCAGCATTATGTAGCATTTATGACGACTGCCTTTGTGAAGTGATCCTCGTTAAATATAACGCATGAGTGTGTATGTCTCTGTGTGTGTGTGTGTGTGTGTGCGCGCGCGTGCGTGCGTGCATGTGGGTGCTATAACGTTTAAAGGTGAAATTACACTCCTAAACCCTAATCCCCATATACATCAGTAGAGTGATCCCATCAATGTGTGACATAACATGTAGCCTTACGTAATCGGCACAATATTTATACTTTAAAAAAGGAGGACTAAAATGGCATCACCCCTATCTGAACAAAGACCTTTACAGTGTCACTCATAAAAAAAGAATATGAAGCAACATTTAGGCACAAAACTCCTGCTGGGGTTGCTGAGATATAAATATTTGCCAGAAAGAAATATCCTCAACTATGAAACCTCTACAGAATCCTTCATAACACAGACAGTTCCCGCAAGAAGAGGCAGAATATGTGATGACTGCATGTTTGTGTCCTCGCTAAGGGCTGGCTTTAAAAATGCATGGCCATAGTAAAAAAGAATGGAGGAACTGTGCATGCTAGCTAAGAGCTGGCTAGTTGATTTGTAGCCCTAACCTTTACAGTCATCTTATATGCATTTTCCAGTGTATTCCCTAATCGAAGATGACTTTGGATGGATTACTATGTTACTATCTTATAGTAGTGAACACCAAATCCCACATATAGGATTTATAATAATGGATGTGTTTGCAATCTGATGAGCTGTTGGGGGAATTAAGAACTTTAAAACAAGAACGATGGGGTTGCCTCATCAGTACTTAAGCCCTTATGAGACCTCACATGGATCCAATGATACATCACAAGAAGCCCTATGACATACAGCCTACATAGCTCTGTCATAACAATGATATGACAACAGTCATGGTAACCAACAGTATATTACAGTATAACAAATGATACAGCCCATTAATGAATTATAAACCGTAAAAAAAATATTCTGACCCACACTAATACCTCATATCAGCGTTATGTCAGGTGTCATAACTCGTGCCCTGTGTTTTGAGCTATCATGTCACATTACATAGATTTGAACCTTTATTTGAAACTTTTTCCAGAAATAGAATTACATCAAAAATGGAAGAAATTGTCTGAGGATGGTGCTGGACCATCTGACATACAAAATAAAAACAGTGTTTGAACAAAAGGCTTTAAATACAGTTCAAATCCAGGTCATGTGACATGATTGTCCACACCACAGGGCCCTAGTCATAAGCTGTCATAGGGTATAGTGGCTGGTAGCTTTGCACTATTCTCATGACAGGATTATCCAGGCTTCATGTCAGATGGTCTTTCGGAGAGGTTTTTTACCATGGATTCCTCTATGAGCTGCCCTATGTATAGCCTTATGAGCGGCCGTAGCGAGTGAATAGCAGTATGTGCATTCCGGTGACATCCACAGCACAGCAGAGCTAGCGGTGAGGTGAGTTGGTGCGATGCAGTGTGGTCCCCGGGTGGGCCAGTGGGTGGTACGGGACAACCAAGCTCTTACCCTGGGACTGCTGAGAGGACTAGTGGAGAGACCGGAGGACGCTCCGCTGATAGACCGTGACCTGTAGACACAGAGACACACACACACACACACACACACACACACACACACACACACACACACACACACACACACACACACACACACACACACACACACACACACACACACACACACACACACACACACACACACACACACACACACAGAGGGTTAAAGACATCTTCTGACAATGCAATACGTGTGCTACAACTGGAAAACACTGAACACTACAATAAGACCACACACTGGCACACCCCTAGCCGGAGGGAGGACAAAAAGCTCCAAAAGGATATAACCTTCAAAAGGATTAGGACAAAGTGTCCCCTATATACTGATCTAAGATTGGTTTTGGGATTTACCCTCATAATGGTTAAAAGTTGCAATTTGGGAGGGTAAGCTGATACGTGCCTAATGGCGTGTTCTACCTGAAGCTTCTGGAAGAAGTAGAGGAGAAGAGATCAGAAGAAGACGAGTTCATTAACGTAGCTACCTTGAACACAGTTGTATGTGGCTGTAGCACTTTGTGTGCCAGCTCTTTTTTTGAAGACTTTGCCCTGAGCATAAAAGGTTGGCGGAGATTCAATCATACAGGGTAAGTAGAGGAGATTGACTCAAACAAGGATGGATAACACTGGATGTAGCCAGGGTTATTTCAAGCCCTGGGGAGGGGGGTCTGTTTAGGTTGGGATTTCCGAGCAGTTTTATTAAACACATTTCTCTCTGTCCTTCAATCTCTCCCTCTCTCTCTCTCATATTTCGATTCAAGTCAAAGGGGCTTTGATGGCATGAGAAGCAATGTTTACATTCACAACGACGTTTGACATGTTATATTATTAACTATGTGCAGTGTTGTTACAAAGTGCACGTGGTAGAAGTACAAATGGCAAGGGAAAATAACTAAACAGATTCATTTACTTTGGTGTTTGTGTTCCACTGGTTGCCCTTTCCTTACTGCCGCAACAGGTCACGGATTTCGCTGTGGTGAGTGCACACCGCGGTATTTCACATAACAGATATGAGAGTTTATCAATATTTGATTTTGTTTTCCAACTATTTTTAGGTCCATGTAACGTGAGGGAAATATGTCTCTCTTATGCTATCGTACATTTGGCAGGAGGTTAGGAAATGCAGCTCAGTTTCCACCTCATTTTGTGGCCAGTGGGCACATAGCCTGTCTTCTCTTGAGAGCCAGGTCTGCCCATGGCAGCCTCTCAATAGCAAGGCTATGCTCACTACATAGTCTGTTTTCTATCAGACACATTGGTCTCTCTCTCTCTCTCTCTCTCTCTCTCTCTCTCTCTCTCTCTCTCTCTCTCTGTATGGAACAGCGGGGACTGTGAAGCAACACAAACATAGGCTCAGACACATGCATACACACATGATAAATAACATATTCACTATACACACACGTACACATGGATTTTTTATTGTTAATATGTGGTAGTGGTGGAGTATGGACCTGAAGGCTCACAGTGTGTTGTGAAATCTGTGAATGTATTGCAATGTTTTAAAATTGTCGAACTGTATTAATTTTTCTGGACCCCAGGAAGAGTAGCTGCTGCCTTGGCCGCAGCTAATGGGGATCCATAATACATACAAATACTGTACTCTCTCACTCACTCTCAATCTCTTCCTGGCTCATCACACTGCCCATCTCTCTTTTTTTCTCTCTCTCTCGCTGTCTGCCAATCTCTCTTTCTCCCTCTCTGCCATTTCACTCAGCCTCTCTCTGTCTGTCAATCTCTGTCTCCCTCTTCCTCTACCTCTCCTTTTGTCTTTGATGAGGCGTCAGAGCTGTCCTTGTGCATAGCCTCAAATGGCCTTGTGTGTACAATATGACCAACACAGTCACACAGTGGTTGTAGACTAAAACAGCAGACAGTTGAATGGTTTGGAGTGTGTTGGCTTTTAAATACTAGATTGGGTGTACTCGCCAACCGTGTCTGTCGACATGACAACAAGACATGCAAAACATCAGAGTCTAAAGTCCACATATATACTTCAAACATGTCAGCTACGCCGTGAGTACACACACACACACTGCAAAATGAATCATCTTCCTTCTTTTATTTCTTCCCCTTCTCTTGTCCCTCCTCTGTTTGTCACCCCCCTCCCTCCCTCACATCACATTGGGCCACTGATGCCAAGCGAGGTTTGGGGATTTCATTTGCAAAAGACAATTTGGCTATTTGGTTGGAAACTCAAATTGAAACAGTAAATCATGTTTAAAATATGCTGCCGTGTGCACGCACACATGCACACTAAGCTTCAACCTCAGGGAAGGATTTCATCCGTAACCTTTATCAATGCCATCTGGATTACAAAATAGGCGACAGCAATACAAAGCGCAAAAGGCGAGCGAACCAGAACCTAAGAGCCGAGTTGCCTTTCACCGAACTGCAATGGAATCCTCCACAGACAGACGTCGAGTTCACAGTAAGGATACAGGAGATGAAGTAACGTCACTGCACTGCAAACTACACGAAACCGTAACTATGGGAAACAGAAGAAGATTGATGAAAGGAGACATATTACAAGCCACAGCTCAAGACCACAGAGTTAAGATGCAGGGGAGTTTCCCTCAGAAGTCTCTCTATGAGCGTGCCATACAGCATTCCCGGAATGTGGTCAATATTGATAACTGAGTTTATGTTGTGAAGGCATACTGAGTACATATGAGTCAAACATGTTTATTTTGTCATATACACAGGGGCACAACTTTCACTGGGAACGGGGGGGGTGGGGGGGGGACATTGCATTTTTGTCCATCCCAGTTTTATCTTTGGAATGTGCTACAAAGCGAGGCAACAGCGTGCTTCAGGACCATGCAAACGCCTCAGAGTGGCCGGATAGGCTGTTTGGAGTGTTTATCCGACTGGACAAAAAATAAAATAATAATTATGCCCCCCCCACTTCTAAAACCAAAGTTGCGCCCCTGCACATAGTTATATGCTTTCAGTCATTTCTGTTTTGTGTGTGTAAACATCAACGTATATTTTTTTTTAGTATTTTACCCCCTTTTTTCAATCTAATTACGATCTTGCCTCATCGGTGCAACTCCGCAAAGGGCTTGGCAGAGGCGAAGGTTGAGTCATGCGTCCTCCAAAACATGACTCGCCAAACCACACTCCTTTACACTCACCCACTTAACCCAGAAGCCAGCCAAGTAAAGGCCTCCCGACCAAACCCTCCCCTAACCCGGACGCCACCCTATTAGACTCCCGGTCACGGCCGGTTATGACACAGCCTGGGATCTAACCTGGGTCTGTAGTGATGCCTCAAGCTCTGTGATGCAGTGCCTTAGCCCGCTCCGCCATCCCCGGAGGCCTAAACATCAGACATTTTATGGTTGTTCGTTCTTATTCAGCTGCAAGGTGAGGCGCTTTTCAATTACAACAGATTATTGTACTTGTGTGTACGATCATACACACCTCACCAATATCGGGTAGTCTTTCAAGCACATCATTGAAAGAAATCTGGTGTTCGATGACGATTAAATACAATGTGTGGGTATGTGTGTGTCTGTGTGTGTGTGTGTGTGTGTTTGTGTGTACGTGCACATTGGTATGTATGTGTGTCAGTGGAGGCTCCGGTATTTATTTGGCAAAGACGACAACACATAATCACTCCGGACGGACACAAGCAAAAACTCATGATATAAATGTTATGCAGCAGCTTAGGCTACACCTAAACATTAGAAATCTGACATGCTGTATGGGTTGAAAATGAGACTATTTTTCAGTCTGATCAACCGTTGGCTACTAATAAGAGCATATAGCTCATGCGCCCTGTCCATCTGGTCAACTTAAAACTAATTGGTAACGTTTTTTATTTAAATTATTTTTATTGAACCTTTATTTAACAAGGCAAGTCAGTTAAGAGCAAATTCTTACTTACAATGACGGCCTACCAAAAGGCAAAAGGCCTCCTGTGGGGACAGGGGCTGGAATTTAAATAAATACAATAGAAATATAGGACAAAACACACATCACAACAAGAGTGACAACACATCACTACATAAAGAGAGACCTAAAGACAACAACACGGCAAGGCAGCAACACATGACAACACAGCACGGTAGCAACACAACATGACAACAACATGGTAGCAACACAACATGGTAGCAGCACAAAACATGGTACAAACGTTTTTGGGCACAGAAAACAGAAGGTAGAAGGTAGAGACAACAATACATCACACAAAGCAGCCACAACTGTCAGTAAGAGTGTCCATTATTGAGTCTTTGAATGAAGAGATTGAGATAAAACTGTCCAGTTTGAGTGTTTGTTGCAGCTCGTTCCAGTCACTAGCTGCAGCGAAGTGAAAAGAGGAGCGACCCAGGGATGTGTGTGCATTGGGGGACCTTTAACAGAATGTGACTGGCAGAACGGGTGTTGTATGTGGAGGACGAGGGTCTGCAGTAGATATCTCAGATAGGCCAAGGGGAAGTGAGGCCTAAGAGGGTTTTATAAATAAGCATCAACCAATGGGTCTTGCAACGGGTATACAGAGATGACCAGAGGATTCTAGAGTACAGCGATGTGTCCTATAAGAGGCATTGGTGGCAAATCTGATGGCCAAAATAGAAATAGGTCTATAACAGTTAGGATCAGCTTGATCTCCCACTTTAAATAAAGGACTAACTGTGGCTGCCTTCCAAGCAATGAGAACCTCCCCAGAAAGGAGAGACAGATTAAAAAGGTTGGAGATAGCCTTGGCGATGATAGGGGCAGCAACCTTAAAGAAGAAAGCGTCTAAACCATCTGACCCAGATGGTATTTTGGGGTCAAGTTTTATGGAGCTCCTTTAGCACCTTGGACTCAGTGACTGCCTGCAGGGAGAAACTTTGTAGCGGGGCAGGGAAAAAATAGGGAGAAGCATCGGGGATAATAGTCGCATTAAAAGGGGTGGGAGATGAGGAAATGTTGGACGGGCAAGGAGGCATGGCTGAGTCAAATAGGAATCCTGGTGAGTAAAGAGCTCAGCCATGTGCTTTTTGTCAGTAACACCCACATCATCAATGTGTGGCGGCAGGGTAGCCTAGTGGTTAGAGCGTTGGACTAGTAACTGGAAGGTTGCAAGTTCAAACCCCCGAGCTGACAAGGTACAAATCTGTTGTTCTGCCCCTGAACAGGCAGTTAACCCACTGTTCCCAGGCCGTCATTGAAAATACGAATTTGTTCTTAACTGACTTGCCAGGTTAAATAAATAAATGTATTAGTCCATTTGTGTGTCAGGAGAAAATGTCAATGTGATCAAATTTAGTTTATATTCATAATTGGGCTGGCTATGCTGCCTATATGTTTTTAATCCAAAATGATTAACTGGAATTAATGATTCAACATAATAGTGATGACAGATGTGAGTACATTTTTTGTAAGGCCTACAGTTGCATAGGCCTGCATGATGCAAACATGCATAACGCAAGCTCTGCCCTGTGAGTTATATTGTCTATCAGTTGTTGTCTATATGTCTGGTTAGAGGTAATCCCCCTCATAATCTAGTCTAAATGTATATCAACAAATATAAGGTAGCTGCAGTTTGAAAGGGTTTTCATCCCCCCCAGGGCCAGTAGTTGTTTTTTAGGAGTTTTTTTAAAACCATGTGACCTGATTAGGAAACACTGGTCCCATCACAGCCCATATCAAATCCTTATACAACGGATGAATCACTGTCATACCTTATAGGGTCCAGAGTTTTCCTAGTTCACTTAACATATAAGGAACATCTCCAGGCCCCAGGGGTTAACATTTACCCACAGCTTTGGGACCTTTGGTGCCACCAGTCTGCTTGCAGTTGTCCGTTATCGTCAGGTATGTGGATGATAAGGAACATTTCTTGGGATACTTTGATGTGTTAAGAGGGCGAGATGCGCAGTCTGTGTTTGACTTCATGAATTTTGAGGTGTCTGAGTTTAACTTCACAGAGAAACTCGTTGCCCAAACCTATGATGGTGCAGCTGTAATGGAATGTATCTGCTATTTGTATTTACAGCTAAGTCACCTCCTGTTCCCTGATTAAGAGGTGATGGCTACTCCACTCCACTCCACTACCATTGTCAACTTTCTCCTGACATGAACTGAAACCACATCTCATGTGCCCGCTCATCCACTGGCACATTGAATGTATCCCCTCCAAGCACTGTGAGTACCCCTGTCAATTGTCTCTCATTACTGTATGTAGAGTCAATCACATACACATTCACATTATTACACATCAATGATTTTACTCCTTGCTAAGACTAACTCATTCTTAGCTATTTAGTCTAACTATGCAGTGTGTGTTATTGTTTTTTGTATTCCCAGTCAAATCTTGTCCTGTACTGGTCAATCCTCTGAACACTTCAATTCATACCTCATGCCCTCATTCAATCACTGCTGTGATCCCTTTCCAACACTGTGTAAGTAGCCCTCTCATTCCCCTTCCCCATAATATTGTATTATACATGTCTTTATTAAACGCTTTAGGTTCAAATAATTAGTCTTTGACGATTTTAGAAACACTTTGTCGTGGGCCTCCCATCCTCCTCAGTTTTTCAAGTCACCAGCCTCCACTGATGTTTGTGTGTGTACCACTGTATCACTCTAATTAGATAATGGAGATAAAAAAAAAACGACTCAGAGGGATATTAATGCCTTATTTCCATCCCTGTTTGTTCTTCTCTTCTTCGCTCCAGCAAAACGCCCCATCTGCATTCCCACCAATTAATTTATGCTAATCTCTCTCTGTACGGGGTGGGTGGGGGGGGGCGGACCGGCGAAGCGTCACTAAACTGTGTTCCTGGACACAAGGTCATCCGTGAATAGGCTTTGAAAGAACGATTGGACCTGATGCACCATGATGAGGTAACCTCACAAATAGATTGGCAGAAGACAAAACAAACACACACACACATGCGTGGGAGCTAACACAGACACTAACACACACACACACACGTTCAGGCACAAAGACACACACACACATACACACAATGGGGAAGGAGGCAAAACAGGGAAGCAAGGAAGTTGACCTAAAAATTGGGATCTGCCCTGGGACGCCGAAACTACAGCATCAAAGGGAAGAGAGGGGCCAAAAGAAGGAGGATAAGATGCTTTTGATGTGCATGGAAGCAGCCGAGGGTGTAGAGAAGACTCCCTCCCTCCATCTCTTCTCTATCTCCCCTCTCCTTCAGTTCAGTCTAGGCCCGATCACATTGGCCTACTTTACCACAGTATGAAAATAAGGGCTGTAATGTGCGAATACGTTATCAGATAGCCAGGCAGTCAAGTGAACTTCCTGTAAAAGTTTCCCGAAGAATTCTAACGGCAAGAGGTTAGATTCTTTGGGAATTTATTTTAATGCAGACAAGGATGGAGCTTAGTTTCCATTGAGGTTTACTAGACTACCCTCTCAAAGGCTTATAGACTTATACATGGTGAGAGTGGGAATGGGAAAACCCCACTGCAACTCAACTGTGGCAAGGCAGACAGACAAAAGTGACAAATACCTTTCTTCTTTGGTGAGGTTAGCGTTTGTGATATCCAAGCTTTTACTGAAAACAGACTTACTTCAGACAGACAGAGAGAAAGTAAAGAGACAGAAAGACCGTCACATAAAAGGGCCGATTCTAAGCATTCCTTTAAAAAAAAGTACAGATTATTGTATAGGTCATGAGTTGTCAACCTAACGTTAGTTGTGCATGTAATACAGAGCTGGCCATTGCTCACGATGACCAATGCACAGTAAGTAATATTAGTCTTGAAAGGAAAAGCTAACAGAAGAAGAAAAATGGTTGATCATCACATGACAATGGAAAAAAAGAAAGACACACACACATGACATGAATATATTAAATCGGCAAGTAAAAACAGATTAAACAGAGGGGTAAAAGACACTTTGAAGGGTCATGCTAATATGGGGTATTCTCACATTTGGTATACTTTCTAACAGTCTGTAAAGAGTTGAAGTCTTAAAGCCTCTATCCTCTTCGGATGACTCACCCGCGCAGAAAGTTGTAAACTTTTCAGCTTTTCTGTCTTTGTTGGACTGTCACAACACCCTAAGCAGCTTTATAATAGAGTTAGTGAGGAGAGGGATTCTACTGGAAGTACACACACAGCCGATTGAACTAATGGACAGAGATATCCAGCAAGGTGCCATAATATGTAGGCACCCTGCTGCTGCGTATTTGAATCCGGTGTTTGCGTTTGTGTGAGTGTGTGTGTGTACGTGCTTATATGTACGTTTGTGGTGTGTGTGTGTGTGTGTGTGTGTGTGTGTGTGTCCATGCATATGCACGTGTCTGTGTGTGTTAAAGAGATGTGTATACTTTTTAGCCAGTAGTTCTGAAAGTAGCACTCACAAGCCAGAAAGTGGCCCTCAAAATGGCATACTACGTCACATATGTGCAGATATGTGCACCACGTCATTGCTTTCTCTCTCTCTGCTGCGTCCACTGTGCCGTTGGGCCTGCCATGCAACCTTATTGGATAACGCTGGACAGGCCTATTGCTAGCTGTCACTCAAATGCGAGGGGCTGAAGCTCAATGTAGGGAAAATGGCGCGGCACAGCTTCAAGATAAACAGTCGCTTTCAAACTAGGGATTTCATGGCTAATTGAGGTAAGCCAGTAATTCTACTCATAGATTATGCATGTATGAACTACAGATTGACACATCCAGCCCAAAGCGGGAGGTTTAAAAAATACTTAGTAGTCGCCAAAGTTCCGGAGCATGTCTTTAATATTCAGTCATTTGAAGAGTACTACACTGAGAGTTGGAACTACAGACCACTCATATTAATCGGAGGTCCTGTGGTTCTGTTATTCACCAGCTTTAATCTCATGTGATTACACTGATATGTGTTGCATGTACTTGTGCATGTGTGTATGTGCGTCAATATGATACATGTGAGTGAGTCCATGTACTGTATGTGTGTGTACACCACACCTCTGTCCATGTGTGGCCATGTCGATGGCTCGTCGTACAGGTACAGGAGAGCCCCCCTCTGTGACGCTTAGCACCTCCATAGACTTCCTCTCCGGCCTCCTCTTCCCATGGCGGTTCAACATGGGGGAGTCCACCCGCTTCCTGGGCGGGTCAGCTGAACAGGGGTCGGGGGTCAAAGGTTAGGGGTCAGGGGAGAAGCAAGTGAAGAGAGAAAGAGAACTAGTCAGCAACAAACAAACTACATGTGTGACAGAACATCATATCCGAGTTATGGTGTAGCTATTGCAGGTTTTCATTTGTAAAAGGCATAGAAGGTCTGGACTAGTCTACTTCTCCTATTGTGTGGGGGTAAATTGGACAAGCCTACCAATCTCACTGCGCGGGGGGAGGTTCTGGTCCTCCTGACTGGGGTACCTCTCCTTCCGGTCCAGTAGCAGGAAGTAGATCATCTTCTCCTGGTTATCACTGGAGAAACAAGGCAGTAAAGTCATACTGTAGGATGTCCTTGAATCACCTCAGAGTGGATGACTTCGCTGGCACCTCGCTGACACATTTCTCCCTCCATATCTCTCCGCCCCTCTCTCCTTCCCTCTAGTCAGAGAGCAGGTCTTTCATCAATTTGCTATGATCTCTGACACAGACCAGTAAGTGCATGATTTCCCTCCCTTTTTCCTCCCCTTCCATCCATCCTTCCTCCCTTCCTTCCTCCCTACCTCCCTCATCAGAGAGCAAGTCTTTGGTGAGATTATTTTTTTTGGACCTCTGAAGTAACACAGAGTGCACTTCTTTAACCCTTCCATCCTTACAGTCCTCCCTCCCTCGCCCTCTTACTCTCTCCCTCCCTCCCATCCCTCTATCACTCACTCGTCAGAGAGCAGGTCTTTGGTGAGTTTGCCCTTGTCTCTGAAGCAACCCAGAGAGTGCATGCTCTCCAGGACGTCCGGGTCTATCTCTTCAGTGCTCAGGGTTCTGATGGCCACCTTCCTGGGGACAGGCTGCTCCGGCTCAGGCTCGTTCTTCCCAGCTCTGACAGACAGGAAGAATGACAGAAATGACTGACAGGTTTTATTTTTTATATATATATTTTCATCTTTATTTTAACAAGGAAGACATATTGAGGCCTTGGTCTTTTTTTCATGCGCCCTGTCAAATACAATATAAATATACACATTATACACAAAAAAAAAAAATATATATATATATATATATATATATATATATATATATATATATATATATATATATTTATATATACAGTTGAAGTCGTAAGTTTACATACATTTAGGTTGGAGTCATTAAAACTCGTTTTTCAACCACTCCACAAATTTCTTGTTAACAAACCATAGCATTGGCAAGTCGGTTAGGACATCTACTTTGTGCATGACACAAGTCATTTTTCCAACAATGTTGGACCATGTTAGTTTGTTGGTTATGTGGACGCCAAGGAACTTGAAGCTCTCAACCTGCTCCACTGCAAGCCCCGTCTATGAGAATGAGGGCGTGCTTGGTCCTCTTTTTCCTGTTGTCCACAATCATCTCCTTTGTGGTGTACAACCACTGTGATTATTATTATTGTTATTATTGTTATCTGACCCTAATGGTCATCTATGAACGTTTGAACATCTTGGCCATGTTCTGTTATAATCTTCACCAGGCACAGCCCTCAGAGCCTGGTTTCTCTCTAGGTTTCTTCCTAGGTTCTAGCCTTTCTAGGGAGTTTTTCCTAGCCACCGTGCTTCTACATCTGCACTGCTTGCTGTTTGGGGTTTTAGGCTGGGTTTCTGTAGAGCACTTTGTGACTGCGGCCGATGTAAAAAGGGCTTTATAAATACATTTGATTGATTGATTGTGACAAGGTAGGGTTGGTATACAGGAGAGAGCCCTATTAGGTAAAATAACAAGTCCATATTATGACAAGATCAGCTCAAATAAGCAAAGAGAAATGACAGTCCTTGATTACTTTAAGACATGAAGGTCAGTCAATCTGGAACATTTCAAGAACTTTGAAAGTTTCTTCAAGTGCAGTCGAAAAACCATGTAGCACTATGACGAAACTGAGGATGAGGACCGCCACAGGAAAGGAAGACCCAGAGTTACCTCTGCTGCAGAGGATATGTTCATTAGAGTTAACTGCACCTCAGATAACAGTCCAAATAAATGCTTCACAGAGTTCAAGTAACAGACATCAATTGTTCAGAGGAGACAGCGTGAATCAGGCCTTCATGCTCAAATTGCTGCAAAGAAACCACTACAAAGGACACCAATAATAAGAAGAGACTTGCTTGGGCCAAGAAACATGAGCAATGGACATTAGACCGGTGGATAACTGTCCTTCGGTCTGATGAATTTGAGATTTTTGGTCCAACCGCCGTGTCTTTGTGAGACGCAGAGTAGGTGAACGGATGATCTCTGCATGTGTGGTTCCCACCGTGAAGCATGGAGGAGGAGGTATGATGGCGAAGGGGGTGCTTTGCTGGTGACACTGTCTGTGATTTATTTAGAATTCAAGGCACACTTAACCAGCATGACTACCAAAGCATTCTGCAGGAATACGCCATCCCATTTAGATTGCACTTAGTGGGACTATCATTTGTTCTTCAACAGGACAATGACCCAAAACACACCTCCAGGCTGTGTAAGGGCTATTTGACTGAGGAGAGTGATGGAGTGATGCATCAGATGACCTTGCCTCCACAATCACCCAACCTCAACCCAATTGAGATGGTTTGGGATGAGTTTGCCATCAAGGCAAAGGGTGGCTAATACAAAATATATTTTTGATTTGTTTAACACTTTTTTGGTTACTACATGATTGCATGTGTTATTTTATAGTTTTGATGTCTTCACTATTATTCTACAGTGTAGAGAATAGTACAAATTAAGAAAAACCCTTGAATGAGTATGTGTGTCCAAGCTTTTGATTGGTACTGTATATACACACCCTAAATACAAAACATCACAAATAACCCAGTTACATTCCTCCAGAAATAAGTCCCCAATCAATACTTTAAATTGCCCGATCGGCACAAGAACATAAAGATCAAATCTATTTTGAAATTTGTTCCAGAAATACGGTGCATTAAAACTAAAAGCAGATTTACCTAGCTTGGCGGCGACCCTAGGAATCTCAAGAGTTAACCAATCCTGTGAACGGGGAAGGCAACTCAGGTGCTTCAACAGCAAAGTTAGATAAGACCAAAGTTTATGAAGTAGGGCCAGAAATGGAGTAATGTAGAGATATACGGGCCTTTAGCGAAGTCCAGCCAACCTTTCGATACAGGATGCAGTGATAACAAAATGAAGGGCACTATGGTACATGGCATCCAAAGGTTTATAAAAAGTAGCAGCTGCACCTTGATAAATAATATCACCATAATCAAGAACAGATAAAAAGGTTGACTGAAAAATCTGCTTCCTACTGCTTAGAGAAAGGCACTATGTGTTTCTGTAGTAAAATACTACTTTAAATCATAGTTTCTAAACCAGTTCATCTAAACTCTGCAAAAAAAAAATAAACGTCCCTTTTTCAGGACCCTGTCTTTCAAAGATAATTCATAAAAATCCAAATAACTTTTCAGATCTTCATTGTAAAGGGTTTAAACACTGTTTCCCATGCCTGTTCAATGAACCATAAACAATTAATGACCATGCACCTGTGGAACGGTCGTTAAGACACTAACAAATTACAAACGGTAGGCAAATTAAGGTCACAGTTACGAAAACTTAGGACACTAACAACACCTGCACAGGATCGGTACATCCGAACATCACACCTGCGGGACAGGTACAACAAAAACTGCCTGAGTTACACCAGGAAAGCACAATCCCTCCATCAGTGCTCTGACTGTCCACAATAGGCTGAGAGAGGCTGGACTGAGGGCTTGTAGCCTGTTGTAAGGCAGGTCCTCACCATACATCACCGGCAACAATGTCGCCTATGGGCACAAACCCACCATCGCTGGACCAGACAAGACTAGCAAAAAGTGCTCTTCACTGACGAGTCGCAGTTTTGTCTCACCAGGGGTGATGGTCAGATACGCGTTTATCGTCGAAGGAATGAGCGTTACATCGAGGCCTGTACTCTGGAGCGGGATCGATTTGGAGGTGGAGGTTCTGTCATGGTCTGGGGCGGTGTGTCATTGCATCATCGGACTGAGCTTGTTGTATTGCAGGCAATCTCAACACTGTGCGTTAGAGGGAAGACATCCTTCTCCCTCATGTGGTACCCTTCCTGCAGGCTCATCCTGACATGACCCTCCAGCATGACAATGCCACCAGCCATACTGCTCATTCTGTGCATGATTTCCTGCAAGACAGGAATGTCAGTGTTCTGCCATGGCCAGCGAAGAGCCCGGATCTCAATCCCACTGAGCACGTCTGGGACCTGTTGGAACGAAGGGTGAGGGCTATGGCCAATCCCCCCAGAAATGTCCGGGAACTTGCAGGTGCCTTGGTGGAAGAGTCAGATAACATCTCACAGCAAGAACGGGCAAATCTGGTGCAGTTCATGAGGAGGAGATGCACTGCAGTACTAAATGCAGCTGGTGGCCACACCAGATACTGACTGTTACTTTTGATTTTGACCCCCCCTTTGTTCAGGGACACATTATTCCATTTCCATTTCTGTCACATGTCTGTGGAACTTGTTCAGTTTATGTCTCAGTTGTTGAATCTTGTTATGTCATACAAATATTTACACATGCTAGGTTTGCTGAAAATAAACGCAGTTGACAGTGAGAAGACGTTTATTTTTTGCTGAGTTGAGATAGGCAACACAGTGGAGTAGAAAGCTAATAATGGAGATATTCAACATGAACTTCGTATTTTACAGTGTTGCAATGACAAAAATAGACTCCAAAGCTATCAGAATTGTGAAACCACTTTACCGTTAAGAAAATGTATCCACCAAACATGGCAAAGATATACACTGAACAAAAATATAAACTGAGTTACAGTTTAATTGGTCAATTAAAAAAGAAATGAGGCCCTAATCAATGGATGTCACATGACTGGGAGTACAGATATGCGTCTGTTGGTCACAGATACCTTAAGAAAAAGGTATGGGTGTGGATCAGATAACCAGTCAGTATCTGGTGTGACCACTAGTTGCCTCATGTAGAACGATCATCATAGAGTGGATCAGGCTGTTGATTGTGGCCTGTGGAATGTTGTCCCACTCTTTTTCAATGGCTGTGTGAAGTTTCTGGATATTGGCGGGAACTGGTCCGCGCTGTCGTACACGTTGATCCAGAGCATCCCAAACATGCTCAATGGGTGACATGTCTGGTGAGTATACAGCCCATGGAAGAAATGGTTACATTTTCAGCTTCCAGTAAATGTGTACTGACCCTTGCGACAAGGGGCCATGCATTATCGTGCTGAAACATGAGGTGATGGCGCTGGATGAATGGCAAGACAATGGGCCTCAGGATCTCATCACAGTATCTCTGTGCATTCAAATTGCCATCGATAAAATGCAATTGTGTTTGTTGTCCATAGCTTATGCCTGGCCATACCAGAAATTCTGCAGTTTTATCAGCTGTCCGTGGAGCTGGTCTCAGATGATCCCGCCGGTGAAGAAGCCTGACGTGGAGGTCCTGGGCTGTCGCAGTTACACATGGTCTGTGGTTGTGTGGCTGGTTTGTCTTACTAACAAATTCTCTAAAACGACGTTGGAGGCGGCTCATGGTAGAAAAATTAACATTCAATTCTCTGGCAACAGCTCTGGTGGACATTCCTGCAATCATCATGCCAATTGCACGCTCCCTCAAAACTTGAGACATCTGTGGCATTGTGTTGTATGACAAAACTGCACATTTTAGAGTGGTCTTTTATTGTCCCCAGTGCAAGGTGGACCTGTGTAATGATCATGCTGTTTTATCAGCTTGTTGATATACCACTCCTGTTAATTATCTTGAGAAATGCTCTAGCAGGGATGTGAACAAATTTGTGCACAAAATTTGAGAGAAATAAGCTTTTAGTGTGTATGAAAATGTCTGGGATCTTTTAATTCAGCTCATGAGACATGGGACTAACACTTTACCATGTTGAGTTTATATTTTTGTTCAGTATAGAACATCGTAGATTGCTAAATAGCAATGATGAACTGACATAATGTAGCAATGAGCAACGCACATTATTACATTGCTGAACAGTAGAACGGCCCTTGGCAATTTTCTGAGAGGAGGTATTTAAAGCCTGCATTGATAAGGCCAAGCCATTTAGGAACAGAACAGAGTTCCATTAAAACTAAGAACATCATTGTCTTTTATGTTCAGGTGGCGTGTAGGATAACTACTAGAGCGTAGCAGAAAATAGACCCCTCACGTCTGTCCTAATGGACCTACCTTCTCTTACTATAAAGGCTGCAAAAAAGTTTGACTTTAGCCTCCATTAGTTCCCATTGCCTAATTTAGCCTATGTAAGTGCAATACTTTTATCTACTGACCCTTTAAAAATATATATATATATATTTGCTCCATTTTGTAAATTAAATTACATTTCACTGAGAAAAGTACAAAGCGCATATATCTAGTAGAGTATGCACAAAAAAGCCAGTCGTATGGATGTTCACACACAAACACACACACAGAAAGGAGCTGTACTCACATGTACCAGTTGTGCTTCTGGATCTGCTCCAACTGTAGAGACACACAGGAAGAGGAAAAAACATTGTGTTAATGACACAGCATGTGGAACAGGTGCTGTGACAGACAGACAAGTGAACACAGCAACATGCCTTATCTGTTCTTACTGTATGTATTATGACACACTTAAGACTTCTAGAAACAACCCAGTCTTTACCTACTGTAGTGACAAAAAAAATATAATACACTATATGTACAAAAGTATCTTGACATCCCTTCAAATTAGTGGATTAGTCTATTTCAGCCACACCCTTTGCTGACAGGTGTATAAAATAGAGCACGCAGCAATGCGATCTCCATCGACAAACATTGGCAGTAGAATGACCTTACTGAAGAACTCAGTGACTTTCAATATGGCACCGT
The DNA here is from genome assembly GCF_057628025.1 of Oncorhynchus mykiss. NCBI lineage: Eukaryota > Metazoa > Chordata > Actinopteri > Salmoniformes > Salmonidae > Oncorhynchus > Oncorhynchus mykiss. The sequence continues at coordinate 54,511,723 of NC_143027.1, read as the reverse complement.
CAATGGAGGCCACCTTTCCAACCAGTCCGTTTTTCAGCTTCCCCGCTCAACTGTTATGTGCTGTTATTGTAAAGTGGAAATGTCTAGGAGCAACAACGGCTCAGCCGCGAAGTGGTAGGCCACACAAGCTCACAGGACAGGACTGCAGAGCGCTGAAGCACTTAGAGCGTAAAAATAATCTGTCTTTGGTTGCAACACTAACTACCGTGTTACAAACGGCCTCTGGAAACGTCAGCACAATAACTGTTTATTGAGCTTCATGAAATGGGTTTCCATGGCCGAACAGCCGCACACAAGCCTAAGATCCCCATACGCAATGCCAAGCGTCAGCTGGAGTGGTGTAAAGCTCACCGCTATTGGACTCTGGAGCAGTGGAAATGCATTCTCTGGAGTGATGAATCATGCTTCACAATCTGGCAGTCCGACAGACAAATCTGAGTTTGGAGGATGCCAGGAGAACGTTAACTGCCCAAATGTGCCAACTGTAAAGTTTGGTGGAGGAGGAATAATGGTCTGGGGCTGTTTTTCATGTTTTGGGCTAGGCCCCTTAACGCTACAGCATACAATGACATTCTAGACGATTCTGTGCTTCCAACTTTGATGTGGAAGAACATGACTGGCCTGCACAGAGCTCTGACCTCAACCCCATCAAGCACCTTTGGGGTGAATTGGAATGCCGACACGAGCCAGGCCTAATCGCCCAACATCAGTGCCCGACCTCACTAATGCTCTTGTGGCTGAATGGAAGCAAGTCCCAGCGGGCAATTTTGCAACATCTAGTGGAAAGCCTTCCAAGAAGAGTGGAGGCTGTTATAGCAGCAAAAGGGGGGGGGGACCAACTCCATATTAATGCCCATGATTTTGGAAGGAGATGTTCAACGTGCAAGATGTCCACATACTTTTGCTCATGTAGTGTATATTCATTCTATTTCTATGGGTCTTCCACTTACTTCAATACATAGAAAGAAGAAAAAAAACACATTACAGCATTAATATTCATATTATTTTTTTGAGTAGATTAAACAGAGAGAAAACCAGATGAGTGAGGGACACTTAAGATGCTGGGCAACTGGGAAAGCACCCTCTATTTGACAGAAAACTCTTAATGCTGATGTGAGTGAGAGTTCATCTAATAAACTGTTAGAGGAAGTCACACTGTAGCCGTGGGAGGGTTTCAAGTGCCGCCTGTCTGTGTCTCAGACGTCTGAACCAAACAGACAGAGTCAATGGGATTACTGTCTAGAGTCTATATCCAGAGAGGAGGTTTCCCGGACCCAGATTAAGCCTACTGCTGGACAAAATGACATGGTAACTGTAGAAACACCATTACAAGTGCTTTTTAAGTACAGGAATACTCTTAATCTGAGCATGAGCAACTGCCTCTGACTGTCTTTTAGTCTAAATCAGGGGGAAGATGGCTCCCTTTCTCTACAGTGATAAGTGATTTCTGCTTTACTAGTACTGTGGGTGAGAGCTGGGGGAGATGCTCTGATTTACACTGCGGTGGTAAATATTTTGTGGTAATAAAAAGTGAGATGGAATTGTTTGTTACATTTATATCTGCTTAGGCCCTTTACCAGTTGCCCCCTGTATTGATTGAAAACCAATTTACCTTTCACCTGAACGTGAACAAATGTAGTATTGAGTGCATCTTCAAGCTGGAACAAGGGTGTTGGGAACATTCATCTGATCCGAGGCCTGATCTTAGCGGTAGATTAGGTGGGCCATAATCTAAATTGATGCTAGAGCAGATATTAAGGGAATTGTCGACCTGAAATAAGGGGGTTACGAACATACATCGGATCCCAGAGCTGATCTTAGAGGAATGTACCGTGAGTCTCTTAGTGGCATCCACCTCGATCATGCCCCGAAGGAGGTTCTGACAGTCTGGGGGGATGAAGTGGGGCATGTGGAAGACACCCAACTTCACTTTCTCCAGCAGGTTTCTCAGGTTGTCATCGTCAAATGGCAGGGCGCCCTGAGATCGATAAGATTTTATTCACAATTCCGGCCAGCCAAGTGATACACTGCATTCAAATCATCAAGGATAACACACACACACACAACAACCTCTGAACACAAGAGAGAAGCATTAATACCAGAATGATGCTCAAGTTCCAGTGAAGATTTCTCTAATGGCTGGTCTACAGGACCCACTTAAAGCCTAGTCCTCCTAGAAGGTTCAACGGAGATTCCCGTTACCCAATTGAAAGTGTTTCCTAGTCCAAGACTAGCCTTAATATGTGTCCGGGAAACCGGCCGTATGTGATGTCGCTCAGTAAGTCGGAATTGAAAGAGTGCCAGGTGAGACTGTACTGTGTGCATCTGACAAGGACAAACAAGAAGGTTATTGTTGTTGACCAAGGGAATACGGTGAATACGTATTACTCATGGCAGTCAATGTAAGACTATCGAGCCAGCCTTCTTCAAAATCTCTAATATGAATGGCTTTCAAGAGACACTAGGCAAGGCAATACACGAGCATTACTCATGACAATCAGTGAAGGTCTATCTGACATTTGGAACAGGCAGAGTATTCACACTTCTATGGATTAGAGGTGTAGTTTATGATAGCATGACTGATAGGGTCTCTTCCCATCTCAACATATCTTCATTGGGGAGAAATAATTGATGGCCATATTGACAAAAAATGGAGAAACCCTCACACACAGACACACACAGCCTATTATTTCCTTTGTTCTCGACTTCCCCACTTTGTCACTGTCTAATCAGAGCGGTGTGTGAATGCTGATGACACAGGCTCTGATTAACGAGCATATGTGTGTCAGTACAAAGCTGACAGTCAGGCCAGCCCAGGAAATCCCTGCTCCAATCAGAAACATGATGAATCAACCAATCATGTGGGGATGAAAGATGGAGGGTGCTGATTTAATTTTCAGTCCTGATCCAATAATCTAATGTCATCTTTCACTAACATTCTCTACAGACAAGATCTGGAATCACAGGCCATTGGCAAGAAGTTTGTTTTACCACATTTATTAAGTTATGTCTCTAAACCTTGTCCTGCCCCTTACCTCAAATTCCACCCCAAGGTATTTAAAATCATAATGAAGACATTTATGCAAGTCACTGTAGACCAAAGCCAGCGAGACACTGAGGTGCAGCTTCCTATGAAGACTTATTGTGTCAACAGCAGCTACGTCCCCCTGTCACTTTAACCCGCATCAAACCACAACACTAACTCAACGGCACGTGTCAGGGTCATCGTCAGGGCAACGGCAGCTGTCAATCACTCACCACTAAAAGTGCAAAGAGGATGACCCCGCAGCTCCACACGTCTGCTTTCCTCCCGTCGTACTTCTCCCCCTGAGAGAGAGACACAGAGAGAGAGAGAGAGAGAGAGAGAAAGAGAGAGAGAGAGAGAGAGACACACAGAGAGAGAGAGACACAGAGAGAGAGAGAGAGAGAGAGAGAGAGAGAGAGACAGAGAGAGAGACAGAGAGAGAGACACAGAGAGAGAGAGAAAGAGAGACACAGAGAGACAGAGAAAGAGAGAGAGAGAGAGAGAGAGAGAGAGAAAGAGACACAGAGAGAGAGAGAGAGAGAGACAGAGAGAGAGACACAGAGAGAGAGAGAGAGAAAGAGAAAGGGAGCGAGAGAAAGAAAGAGGGTGAGGAAGGGAGAGTGAGACAGAGCGATAATGACAGATACAAAAAAGAGTGAAAGATGTAATCAATTATGCATTTTGTTATGGAGGTGAGCTACAGATTCCACATTATTTTTTAGGAACTGAAAACCTCAGATTAACCTTTAAAAACTTCACCCTTGGGTGAGTTGGTGTTTACAGGGCCTTCAGAAAGTATTAATACCCCATGACTTATTACACAATTTGTTACATTAGCTTTAATGTTGCGCATAGATTGTAGCTTCCATCAATGTAATTGTCTGCATCATTTACCAATCCCCCATTTTAAAAAAAATATCTAAACAAGGCCAGTTTTATTGATTCTTTAATGAGAACAACAGTTTTCAGCTGTGTTAACATAATTGCAAAAGGGTTTTCTAATGATCAATTAGTCTTTTAAAATGATAAACTTGGATTAGCTAACACAACGTGCCATTGGAACACAGGAGTATTAGTTGCAGATAATGGGCCTCTGTACGCCTATGTAGATATTCCATAAAAAAATCTGCCATTTCCAGCTACAATAATCATTTACAACATTAACAATGTCTGCACTATATTTCTGATTAATTTGATGTTATTTTAATGGACAACAAAGTGCTTTTCTTTCAAAAACTAGGACATTTCTAAGTGACCACAAACTTTTGAAGGGTAGTGTACAGTGGGGCAAAAAAGTATTTAGTCAGCCACCAATTGTGCAAGTTCTCCCACTTAAAAAGATGAGAGGCCTGTAATTTTCATCATAGGTACACTTCAACTGTGACAGAGAAAATTAGAAAAATAAATCCAGAAAAACACATTGTAGGATTTTTTATGAATTTATTCGCAAATTATGGTGGAAAATAAGTATTTGGTCACCTACAAACAAGCAAGATTTCTGGCTCTAACAGACCTGTAACTTCTTCTTTAAGAGGCTCCTCTGTCCTCCACTCGTTACCTGTATTAATGGCACCTGTTTGAACTTGTTATCAGTATAAAAGACACCTATCCACAACCTCAAACAGTCACACTCCAAACTCCACTATGGCCAAGACCAAAGAGCTGTCAAAGGACACCAGAAACAAAATTGTAGACCTACACCAGGCTGGGAAGACTGAATCTGCAATAGGTAAGCAGCTTGGTTTGAAGAAATCAACTGTGGGAGCAATTATTAGGAAATGGAAGACATACAAGACCACTGATAATCTCCCTCGATCTGGGGCGCCACGCAAGATCTCACTCCGTGGGGTCAAAATGATCACAAGAACGGTGAGAAAAAATCCCATAACCACTCGGGAGGACCTAGTGAATGACCTGCAGAGAGCTGGGACCAAAGTAACAAAGTCTACCATCAGTAACACACTACGCCGCCAGGGACTCAAATCCTGCAGTGCCATACGTGTCCCCCTGCTTAAGCCAGTACATGTCCAGGCCCGTCTGAAGTTTGCTAGAGAGCATTTGGATGATCCAGAAGAAGATTGGGAGAATGTCATATGGTCAGATGAAACCAAAATATAACTTTTTGGTAAAAACTCAACTCGTCGTGTTTGGAGGACAAAGAATGCTGAGTTGCATCCAAAGAACACCATACCTACTGTGAAGCATGGGGGTGGAAACATCATGCTTTGGGGCTGTTTTTCTGCAAAGGGACCAGGACGACTGATCCGTGTAAAGGAAAGAATGAATGGGGCCATGTATCGTGAGATTTTGAGTGAAAACCTTCCATCAACAAGGGCATTGAAGATGAAACGTGGCTGGATCTTTCAGCATGACAATGATCCCAAACACACCGCCCGGGCAACGAAGGAGTGGCTTCGTAAGAAGCATTTCAAGGTCCTGGAGTGGCCTAGCCAGTCTCCAGATCTCAACCCCATAGAAGATCATTGGAGGGAGTTGAAAGTCCGTGTTGCCCAGCAACAGCCCCAAAACATCACTGCTCTAGAGGAGATCTGCATGGAGGAATGGGCCAAAATACCAGCAACAGTGTGTGAAAACCTTGTGAAGGCTTACAGGAAACGTTTGACTTCTGTCATTGCCTACAAAGGGTATATAACAAAGAATTGAGATACACTTTTGTTATTGACCAAATACTTTTCCGCCATAATTTGCAAATAAATTCATTAAAAATCCTACACTGTGATTTTCTGGATTTTTTTCCCTCATTTTGTCTGTCATAGTTGAAGTGAACCTATGATGAAAATTACGGGCCTCTCTCATAATTTTAAGTGGGAGAACTTGCACAATTGGTGGCTGACTAAATACTTTTTTGCCCCACTATATATATAAACATGCATACATACAGTATACACATACATACAAATGCACATACATATATACAGTTGAAGTCAGATGTTTACATACACATACAAAGACATTTAAACCCAGTTTTTCACAATTCCTTATATTTAATCCTACAAAAAATGTGCCTGTCTTAGGTCAGTTAGGATCACCACTTTATTTTAAGAATGTGAAATGTCAGAATAATACAGTGCCTTGCGAAAGTATTCGGCCCCCTTGAACTTTGCGACCTTTTGCCACATTTCAGGCTTCAAACATAAAGATATAAAACTGTATTTTTTGTGAAGAATCAACAACAAGTGGGACACAATCATGAAGTGGAACGACATTTATTGGATATTTCAAACTTTTTTAACAAATCAAAAACTGAAAAATTGGGCGTGCAAAATTATTCAGCCCCTTAAGTTAATATTTTGTAGCGCCACCTTTTGCTGCGATTACAGCTGTAAGTCGCTTGGGGTATGTCTCTATTAGTTTTGCACATCGAGAGACTGAAATTTTTTCCCATTCCTCCTTGCAAAACAGCTCGAGCTCAGTGAGGTTGGATGGAGAGCATTTGTGAACAGCAGTTTTCAGTTCTTTAAACAGATTCTCGATTGGATTCAGGTCTGGACTTTGACTTGGCCATTCTAACACCTGGATATGTTTATTTTTGAACCATTCCATTGTAGATTTTGCTTTATGTTTTGGATCATTGTCTTGTTGGAAGACAAATCTCCGTCCCAGTCTCAGGTCTTTTGCAGACTCCATCAGGTTTTCTTCCAGAATGGTCCTGTATTTGGCTCCATCCATCTTCCCATCAATTTTAACCATCTTCCCTGTCCCTGCTGAAGAAAAGCAGGCCCAAACCATGATGCTGCCACCACCATGTTTGACAGTGGGGATGGTGTGTTCAGCTGTGTTGCTTTTACGCCAAACATAACGTTTTGCATTGTTGCCAAAAAGTTCAATTTTGGTTTCATCTGACCAGAGCACCTTCTTCCACATGTTTGGTGTGTCTCCCAGGTGGCTTGTGGCAAACTTTAAACGACACTTTTTATGGATATCTTTAAGAAATGGCTTTCTTCTTGCCACTCTTCCATAAAGGCCAGATTTGTGCAATATACGACTGATTGTTGTCCTACGGACAGAGTCTCCCACCTCAGCTGTAGATCTCTGCAGTTCATCCAGAGTGATTATGGGCCTCTTGGCTGCATCTCTGATCAGTCTTCTCCTTGTATGAGCTGAAAGTTTAGAGGGACGGCCAGGTCTTGGTAGATTTGCAGTGGTCTGATACTCCTTCCATTTCAATATTATCGCTTGCACAGTGCTCCTTGGGATGTTTAAAGCTTGGGAAATCTTTTTGTATCCAAATCCGGCTTTAAACTTCTTCACAACAGTATCTCGGACCTGCCTGGTGTGTTCCTTGTTCTTCATGATGCTCTCTGTGCTTTTAACGGACCTCTAAGACTATCACAGTGCAGGTGCATTTATACGGAGACTTGATTACACACAGGTGGATTGTATTTATCATCATTAGTCATTTAGGTCAACATTGGATCATTCAGAGATCCCCACTGAACTTCTGGAGAGAGTTTGCTGCACTGAAAGTAAAGGGTCTGAATAATTTTGCACGCCCAATTTTTCAGTTTTTGATTTGTTAAAAAAGTTTTAAATATCCAATAAATGTCGTTCCACTTCATGATTGTGTCCCACTTGTTGTTGATTCTTCACAAAAAAAATACAGTTTTATATCTTTATGTTTGAAGCCTGAAATGTGGCAAAAGGTCGCAAAGTTCAAGGGGGCCGAATACTTTCGCAAGGCACTGTATTTCAGCTTTTCTTTCTTTCATCACATTCCCAGTGGGTCAAAAGTTTACATACACTCAATTTGTATTTGGTAGCATTGCCTTTAAATTGTTTAACTTGGATCAACTGTTTCGGGTAGCCTTCCACAATATTCCCACAAGTTGGGTGAATTTTGGCCCATTCCTCTTGACAGAGCTGGTGTAACTGAGTCAGGTTTGTAGGCCTCCTTGCTCGCGCACACTTTTTCAGTTCTGCCCACAAATTTTCTATAGGATTGAGGTCAGGGCTTTGTGCTGGCCACTCCAATTCCTTGACTTTGTTGTCCATAAGCCATTTTGCCACAACTTTGGAAGTATGCTTGGGGTCATTGTCCATTTGGAAGACCCATTTGCGACCAAGCTTTAACTTCCTAACTTTCCCTACCTCATGATGCCATCTATTTTGTGAAGTGCACCAGTCCCTCCTGCAGCAAAGTACCCCCACAACATGATGCTGCCACCCCCGTGCTTCACGGTTGGGATGGTGTTCTTCGGCTTGCAAGCCTCCCCTTTTTTCCTCCAAACATAACGATGGTTATTATGGCCAAACAGTTTTTTGTTTCATCAGACCAGAGGACATTTCTCCAAAAAGTACAATCTTTGTCCCCATGTGCAGTTGCAAACCGTAGTCTGGCTTTTTTAATGGTGGTTTTAGAGTAGTGGCTTCTTCCTTGCTGAGCGGCCTTTCAGGTTATGTCGATATTGGACTCGTTTTACTGTGGCTATAGATAATTTTGTACCTGTTTCCGCCAGCATCTTCACAAGGTCCTTTGCTGTTGTTCTGGGATTGAGTTGCACGTTTTGCACCAAAGTACGTTTATCTCTAGGAGACAGAACGAGTCTCCTTCCTGAGCGGTACGACGGCTGCGTGGTCCCATGGTGTTTATACTTCCGTACTATTATTAGCACAGATGAACGTGGTACATTCAGGCGTTTGGAAATTGCTCCCAAGGATGAACCAGACTTGTGGATGTCTACAATTTTTTTCTTGAGGTCTTGGCTGATTTCTTTTGATTTTCCCATGATGTCAAGCAAAGAGGCACTGAGTTTGTAGGTAGGCCTTGAAATACATCCACAGGTACACCTCCAATTGACTCAAATGAGAAGCTTCTAAAGCCATGGCATAATTTTCTGGAATTTTCCAAGCTGTTTAAAGGCACAGTCAACTTAGTGTATGTAAACTTCTGACCCACTGGAATTGTGATACAGTGAATTGTGAAATAATCTGTCTTGTAAACAATTTTTGGAAAAATTTGCCCCAAAAAATTGCAGACTTGCCAAACTATAGTTTGTTAACAATACATTTGTGGAGTGGTTGAAAAACTAGTTTTAATGACTCCGACCTAAGTGTATGTAAACTTCGACTTCAACTGTATACATTTTACAGACAAAATCTATTTTTACAATAGTTAAATTTAGTTTGTTTTTAGTCCTGGCCTTCCTCTATTTCTGATGTCCATCCAGTTTGATTTCTATTTGCCATATATTTGTAAATGTGCGATTTCACAAAAGTTCTGAACCTACATTGTTTCTTCCTGTAAAAGTTGCGTCATACTGCAGCACATCTTGCGGGCTGCCTCTGAATTCTATACCATTAATGCTAGTTAGTGCTAGTTTGACCACCAGAGGTAATCTTTGAGAAGCATTTGATAGCCTTCAATATATATATTTTTGTAAGGATATAGTTTATAGGATTGATGTTAAGAAATGTAGCTTAATTAATTTGATTATTATACTGTTTCTATTCCAAGAACAACAAAAAACAAAACCCGTAGTTTTGGTCGGGAGTAGGTTACAGTACTAAGAGGATAACATTTCCACACCCTAAATGTAGTCTTCAACTGTGAGAGACAGAATCTAACACAAAAATCCAGAAAATCACATTGAATGATTTTTAAGTAATTAATTAGCCTTTTATTGCATGCCTTTCCTTCCAGTTCTCTGCTGCCAATGACTTGAACAAACTGCAAAAATCACTGAAGCTGGAGACTCATATCTCCCTCACTAACTTTAAGCATCAGCTGTCAGAGCAGCTCACAGATCATTGCGCCTGTACATAGCCCATCTATAAAAAGCCCATCCAACTACCTCATCCCCATATTGTATTTTTTTTCCCTTTGCACCCCAGTATCTCTACTTTCACATTCCTCCTCTGCACATCTATCACTCCGGTGTTAATTGCTAAATTGTAATTACTTCATCCCTACGGCCTATATATTGCCTTACCTCCCTAATCTTACCTCATTTGCACACACTGTATATAGATTTTTCTATTGTGTTATTGACTGTAGGTTTGTTTATTCCATGTGTAACTCTGTGTTGTTGTTTGTGTCGCTTTGCTTTATCTTGGCCAGGTCGCAGTTGTAAATGAGAACTTGTTCTCAACTGGCCTACCTGGTTAAATAAAGGTGAAATAAAAAATACATCCAAAAACTCATAAACAGGTTACATGTTTGGAATATTTGTATTCCTTACAAACGTCCTTCTTTTCACTCTGTCAATTAGGTCAGCATTGTGGAGTAACTTCAATGTTGCTGATCCATCCTTAGTTTTCTCATATTACAGCCATTGTGAAACCCCCTCATTGTGAAACCCCTGAGCAGTTTCATTCCTCTCCGGCAACTGAGTTAGGAAGGACGCCTGTGTCTTTGTAGTGACTGGGTGTATTGATACACCATCCAAAGTCTAGTTAATAACTTCACCATGCTCAAACACATATCCAATGTCTGCTTTTTTTTTGCACACATATACAAATAGGGGCCCTTCTTTAGAGGCATTGGAAAACCTCCCTGGTCTATAACCTCTATTATTTTGCATGGAACTTATTATGAGACGTATTAAGTACTTATTGACTCAAGATACTTCAGCTTTTCATTCTTTATTCATTTGTAAAAAAATATATAAAAATAGAATTTCACTTTGACATTATGAGGTATTGTGTGAAGGCTAGTAACACAACATCTACATTTTATCCATTTTAAATTCAGGCTGTAACACAACAAAATGTGAAAAAAGTCAAGGGGCGTAAATACTTTCTGAAAGCACTGTAACTAACCAACTCCATGACAGCTGGCATACAGCACAGTTTTTGTTTTAAGTTTAATTAGTTGTCTGTACGGGATACACCTGGTATACACCGTCCAACGAAATGCTTACGAAATGCTTACTTGCAGGATCCTGATAATGCAAGCACATATCTACCTGGCATACACCTGATTCACAGCTGCACTGTGATGACATAACACATGGCTGTGTGGCATTGCCACTGCCTGAGGGGCGAAGAGCTGAGAGACGGTTCATTCTATACAGAGCTGAGAGTAGAGCACTCTAAAGTGAATGGTTGGAGGGCACATGGGCTTGTGCTGCAATGCCATTATGGGAGGGAGAGAGAGAGAGAGAAAAGAGAGAGAGAGAGAGAGAGAGAGATACAAGGTGAGAGAAATAGAGAGCGAGAGAGAGATGGAGAGGGAGTGCACTTACCCTTATGACCTCTGGGCAGGCATAGTGAGGAGATCTGTAAAGTGAGATATGCACAACAGCTTTATACAAGTCAATGCACACACACACACACATAATAAAACACAGTTACCAGAACATGTGTGCACACACATAAACTCACAAACAGTTACCCATACACACACACTATTCTGAACGTAAGTAGAGTTAGCTTGAGGAATGCATTACTATCTTGTCTCATCGTTACAACTCCCGTACGGGCTCGGGAGAGACGAAGGTCGAAAGCCATGCGTCCTCCGAAACACAACCCAACCAAGCCGCACTGCTTCTTAACACGGCGCGCATCCAACACGGAAGCCAACCGCACCAATGTGTCGGAGGAAACACTGTGCACCTGGCGACCTGGTTAGCATGCACTGCGCCCGGCCCACCACAGGAGTCGTAAGTGCGCGATGAGACAAGAATATCCCTACCGGCCAAACCCTCTCTAACCCAGACGACTCTAGGCCAATTGTGCGTCGCCCCATGGACCCACAGTGCTGAGCACAAATAGTGTAGAGGATGAACCAACACTCTACTGAGTGTACTGAATTCTATACAGGACTTACAGGACACCTTGTCATAACGTAATTGTCATGCGACTAAAAAACTGTGGTTTGAACATACTTCACTTAGTAGTGTAAAGTACTTAAGTAAAAATATTTCAAAGTACTACTTCAGTAGTTTTTTGGAGTATCTGTACTTTACCTTACTATTTATATTTTTGACAACTTTTACATTTACTCCACTACATTCCTAAAGATAATAATGTACATTTTCCCTGGCACCCAAAGATAATTGTTACATTTCGAATGCTTAGCAGGACAGGAAAATGATCCAATTCACACACATCAAGAGAGCATCTCTGGTCATCCCTACTGCCTCTTATCTGGTAGACTCACTAAACACAAATGCTTCGTTTGTAAATTATGTCTGAGTGTGCCTCTGGCTATCCGTAAAATAATAAAACAAGAAAATTGTGCTGTCTGGTTTGCTTAATATAATGAGTGTGAAATGATTTATACTTTCACTTTTACTTTTGATACTTAAGAATATTTTAGCAATTACATTTACTTTTGATACTTAAGCATATTTAAAAAACAAATACTTTTACTGAAGTAGTATTTTACTGGGTGACTTTCACGTTTTACCTGACTCATTTTCTATTAAGGTATCTTTACTTTGACTTAAGTATGACATCTGGATCCTTTTTACACCACTGACTTTACTATATGTTTGCATTTCATGCTTAGTTAGTAGGAAGGTTATTCATCCTTTCGAAGAGGTACGACAGCGGTGTGATTGTTATCAACACATGCCTGTGTGTTCAACACTGGATTTACATGACGACCTAGACTACGAAGTCCCACTCCCTCCCTGTCCTTCCCGTCCTCTCGCTAATCTTACCATCTAACATCACGTACTCATGAATTTCTATTACGCGTGCAAACAGTGTGTGTCGTAAGTATCTGGTCCGTTGGTGTGTGTTATTCATTAATAAAGATACAGTTACTTTGACACACTGACAGAGTGTTGCTGTGCATCTGCCTTGTCCTCAACGCAACACACATGTAAGGACACACACACACACACACACACACACACACACACACACACACACACACACACACACACACACACACACACACACACACACACGTACATTCTGTAAACACAAGCTTCCTGATTGCCGGAGTCAAATTGAATTACGGTAACGTACGCAAAACCAGTCAATTTGCCCGAGTCAAACAGAGCAGTGTCAGAGCATGCAAACCTAAAACTTTTTTTTAATCACATTGTCTAGAACCACTTGTCCTTAGTTGTATCTAAACGATATTTCATGTTGAATGTTTTTTACATTAGGTACGTCAAATGAAAGATTCCTCAATGTGTCCTTCATGCAAAGTACAGTCATTTAACCTGATAAAGATTTTATTTCATCATATGTTTATGAATGTCGGTCAGAGGGCAAGGGAGAGAAGAATCTTTCACTCTGTGAGAGTGATATTATACCTCTATGAAGCAAGGATAAAAGTTTAGATTTTGTTATTGTCATCATGCCACCTTTAATATTTAACAAATGATATACTGTACCGGTAACTGCCAAAATAACGGAAACACGTGAGTAAACGAGGGAAACAAAGCATAGAATAAATAATTAACAATAATTTGGTGGGTGCTTATATTTGTCCTATTTTACACATGTACAAGTGTCTATTATACATGTACAAGTGTGTATTATACATGTACAAGTGTGTATTATACATGTACAAGTGTGTATTATACATGTACAAGTGTGAATTATACATGTACAAGTGTGAATTATACATGTACAAGTGTGAATTATACATGTACAAGTGTGTATTATACATGCACAAGTGTGTATTATACATGCACAAGTGTGTATTATACATGCACAAGTGTGTATTATACATGTACAAGTGTGTATTATACATGTACAAGTGTGTATTATACATGTACAAGTGTGAATTAGAAATGTGTTTTTTGCATATCCCAACTCCCCCTAAGACACCCTCAGAGGGAAGTCTCGAAGACCCGACACTAGGCAACACAGTGACTAGAGTCTGGTTTCAATGATGGACTGTTTTGGCATAGAGGAACTACATCACTGCCTACCTCGATTTTATTCAAGCGGATAAAGTAGTAGCATATGGCAGTGATGTAGTTCCTCTATGCCAAAATAGTCCATCATTGAAACCAGACTCTAGTCACTGTGTTGCCTAGGGTCTGTTTTTTTTTTTTTTTTTTACTTTTCAGAGATTGGGGTCATGGCCAGGGTCAGTTATTATCAGCAGCGACCCTGGAGCAATTAAGGCTAAGTGCCTCGCTAGCGACATTTTGGTTACTGGACCAACGCTCTAACCGTTAGGCTACCTGCCGCCCACAAACGAGTGTTAGGAGCTGAGATTGAACCCACGGTCTATGGAGCAGGAGCTCGCTGCTTAGACCGCCGCGCCATCCATCCATTGAAAGCAGGTGCTTTATTGAAAGTAGGGCGCGAGTGGTCACTGAATGGTTTGATGAGCCTGAAAACGATGTAAATCATACGCCATGGCCGTCTCAATCACCAGGTCTTTAAGGTCAGGGCCCTCCGCAAGGCTCACAAAATCATTTTAGACCCAAGCCACCCCCTGTACCCGGACTTTGAACTACACCACTCTGGGTGGAGGTATAGGGCACCCATCAGCAGGAAAAACAGAACTAGACAATCATTTGTGCCAGGTGTGATATCCCTCCTAATTAACTCGGGCTAATGTTCCTATCGACTCAGTAAGGCCAGCAGGCTAGTCTTTAAAAGAAAAAAATGTTTTATTGGTATGTAACTGTTAGGAAAGTTGCATTGTCAATTTTGTTTTGTATTTAAACGCCACTTTAAACGTGTACATGACACTGCAACAAAATGTCCCCATGGGGACAATAGAGTCAGTAAGTAAGTAAGTAAGTAAGATCTCAACCCAGTTGAAAGCTTATGGGAGATTCTGGAGCGGCGCCTGAGACTGCGTTTTCCACCACCATCTACAAAATATCAAATGATGGAAATTCTCGTGGAAGAATGGCGTCGCATCCCTCCAATAGAGTCCCTAGACACTTGTAGCATCTGTGCCAAGTGGTGGCCCAACGCCCTATTAAGACAAATATTGTTGGGGTTTCCTTGATTATGGCATTTACCTGTATATGTACAGTGATTCGAGAGTAAAGTTCCAATGCTACCATTGAATCTGGACCCATGTGACTCCGCAAAAGAAAAAAACACATGTGTCACTATGACAACAGGGCACAGGAAATTATAAAGGCATAATTATACAGCCACAAGGGTCCTTAAGGTCAGGGATGTGACATGGCCGTCGCCTGAATTCAGTGTCTTTGAAAAGGACACCTTGGAACACAGTCACACAGTGTCCAACGTGCTTGTCAGACGCATGACTTTGCCCGAGAAAACAAAGCAAATGTTTTTTTTTTGTACTGTTTTTTTTGGGCTGTTGATTGGTGTTGAGTCATGGCCTCGTTATGTTTGTGCATATGAAATGGGGACAAAGAGCTAAGCCCTCAGCAGAGTTCACCTGGGTTAGCACGTTAGCCTGTCACGCCAACTTCCTACTCTTATCTCCTCTGTCACATTGTGCTGGGCCACACTGTCTGTCTTCCAGATGATAATGGTCAGAGACTTAGCATTGCTACATGGCTAATCTGTAAAGATGCAGGGTAGGCTATACTGGCCCTGGTTATCTGGGCTGAAGATCTTACTGACCACGCGCACACACACGTGGACACACACACATATACAGGTGCAAACACACACAAGCATGCTCTTATATACACACAGACATGGCTTGAGGACTGTGTAGGGATTGGACACACGCACGCACACACTAGTGGTGGGCGGATCAGCTGTTTCACCCGCACCCGCCCGCAATTGCTAATAACCCATCCAGAACCGCCCGACTATGTGTGATAAAGTGACAATCTGAAACCTGCACCTCGACCCTAACCCACTAATATAGAAAATGCACTGCAGGCTACAGTCAGAGAAGGCAAAAATATTTTTGGGGCAGAATTTTTTGGGCCTGATTTAGATATGTTTCTACTTATATTTTCTGACATTTTGGTAGGCCATTTGTCAACTAGTCTATAATTAGATACGTGCGGCTTCGCTTCTGTCACTAAAATACTAAGAATAATGAATAATGTCATAAATCGATAGAATGAACGGTTCAATCTAGTTGACATCGGTAATGTTCTCTTGTCATCTCTGCTTCTTTCGCGGAGCAAAGACGTTTAGGGGCCGAGGAGAAAATGCAACAAACAATATTAAAAAGGAACGATTTTCTGTGCAAAATGTCCAAATGACATCAGCATGACCAGTTGTAAAATGGAAAGCTGTGAATGACCCAACACGTTTCTGATAAAAAAAAATTGTTCGGCATAGATGCATATTTTATGTGGAAATTCTTAATTCTGCAGGAGGTAATATTAAGGCTATGTGAGCTGTTATAGACCTACAGTCATTGTCCAGATTTCAGTTTCCATTCAACCCATCTGAACAGTAGGCTACAGTTCCCTTGGCGTGTCATAGGCCTATTTGAAGTCCCCGTCTTGTGACTGTCGAATTTGTGCAGAGCCTCACAATCATCACACACTGACATCATCCTCTTTCACCATTTCACCATGTCTTTCCCAAACATTACTTTTCTGTCTACTCCCTTCTCATTTTCTTTTCTCACAGCTTTTCTCTTATTGAACAACATTCTGACATTGTTCATTGTGCCTCCATGGACAACTTTTTCTGCTGTTCCCAAAAGCATTTGGTGAATGGAGTGTAGGCTATTTGGTGAATGGAGTGTAGGCTATTTGGTGAATGGAGTGTAGGCTATTTGGTGAATGGAGTGTAGGCTATTTGGCGAATGGAGTGTAGGCTATTTGGTGAATGGAGTGTAGGCTATTTGGTGAATGGAGTGTAGGCTATTTGGCGAATGGAGTGTAGGCTATTTGGAGAATGGAGTGTAGGCTATTTGGCGAATGGAGTGTAGGCTATTTGGTGAATGGAGTGTAGGCTATTTGGCGAATGGAGTGTAGGCTATTTGGCGAATGGAGTGTAGGCTACTTGGTGAATGGAGTGTAGGCTATTTGGTGAATGGAGTGTAGGCTATTTGGTGAATGGAGTGTAGGCTATTTGGTGAATGGAGTGTAGGCTATTTGGTGAATGGAGTGTAGGCTATTTGGTGAATGGAGTGTAGGCTATTTGGTGAATGGAGTGTAGGCTATTTGGTGAATGGAGTGTAGGCTACTTGGTGAATGGAGTGTAGGCTATTTGGCGAATGGAGTGTAGGCTATTTGGTGAATGGAGTGT
Source organism: Oncorhynchus mykiss (assembly GCF_057628025.1). Lineage (NCBI taxonomy): Eukaryota > Metazoa > Chordata > Actinopteri > Salmoniformes > Salmonidae > Oncorhynchus > Oncorhynchus mykiss. Next base: position 54,494,610 of record NC_143027.1, on the reverse strand, counting down.
AGGCTACTTGGTGCTCGTACAGTTCAGTTAGGCACTAAAGCTTAGGCTTACGCACTCATGCCAGATATTGAAAGAAAAACCTAATTGAAGCCTATAGATATGAATTGCACAATAATTACACATTTAAGGTATTATTGTCTCTTTATTCAACCCGCCACCCACCCGCCCTTCATTCACACAATATTTAATGACCCTAAAACTGTGCATATACCGTAACCGAAGTGACTGTGGGTTATGGGTCAACCCGTGCACACACACACGCACACGCACACACACACACACACACACACACACACACACACACACACACACACACACACACACACACACACACACACACACACACACACACACACACACACACAGTTGACTAACCCGCAGCTGGTCTCCAACAGACTATCCCCGACCTGCAGAGACGCCATGCCAAAGTCTGCTATCCTGATGTTGTTCTTCTCATCTAACAACAGGTTCTCTGGCTTCAGATCTCTGTGACTGTGGAGAGTAGGAGGGAAAGAGAGAGAAAAACATAATTTACCCAAGTACCATGCAGAGGTGATAACAAGAAAACCTGACAATCCTACATGACTGGAATTATGCATTTCCCAGGAATGTTGTCCAGGAAATGTCCCGAAAAATGTACACACTGTACTATCATTTCCTTTGATCAGAGACTAATGTTTTCTGCTTTCCAAGAGCCCAGTGTCGGGGGCAGGCCTCTCTCATGTCGTCTCTCTCTCTCTCTGATAGGGTCAGTGTTCCTCTCAGAGATAAAAGGGAAATGGCAGACCAGACACGATCTCAGAAAGCAGGACTGAGCTTCTACTTCTGTTTGCTCTTTAGGGCCTAGGCAGGGATACTTTCAAAGCACTTTGAGACAACTGCTGATGTAAAAACTTCTTATCAGTACATTTGATTTATTGACTGATCGATTGATTGATGATTCACCATATGGAGTGACTGTGGCAGAAGTCCAGAGCTGAGATGATCTGCCTGAAGAACTTCCTGGCTTCCTTGGGTGTTAACCGTCCCTTCTTGACCAAGTAGTCAAACAGCTCTCCCCCTGACACGTGCTCTAGCACCAGGTACCTGTGGAGGGAGGGAACCACACACGTTAGATACACAGTCTAGAGCTGTATATGTCATATTATATACATGATATCATATCTCGATAGCTATGTGCGCCTGGTTCGGTATTATAGAGCTAGTCTACAAGATCCAGGACTGCTTGTAGTAAGAGGCCAGGACCAGCTCTCCTCAAGCTCAAACATTTACATTACATTGACATTTTTGGTCATTTAATGAGGCACCCAATCCTTAATTAATGTTGATCCAGAAACCACTGCTTTTAGTGCACCCTCACGTGTTAACGTGTAATTCAAACATTTGCAGTAATGGTCTTCTATCCATAGAAGTTCCTCGACTCTATAGTTGTTCCTACAGCAGTTGCTACTGTGAGAGTATAGGTGGTAATTCTTGTGATATTATCTGCGGTAGCTACTGTGCTGTATGTGCGAGAAAGCACTGAAAGCACACTGCGGTATCCCTACTGTAGCAGGGATACCCCATATTCCCACAACCCCCCTCCCTCCCACCCACACCACTTCCTGATTTATTAGCAGATTAAGGGATCTGCTCAAGCGTTCACCTGCCAACACTAGTTCAATTAGGAACACATTCACACATGAATTGGGAGTGGGAGAATGTATCCGAGGCAAACACTTTGCGTCCTTGTCGGCGATTCGTCTGTGTCATCGGAATATTAGGAAAACAAATTCCCACACCGGTTGTCGCTGGCGCCTTTAACAATTATTGAATAGTGCATTAAGCAGAGCCATTGGAGCAGGGACACAGGAGAGATTAATACATAAGATAACATATGGATCTACATTAAACCTACAGGCTTTCCGAATAGGCAGGTTAAACTGAGGGAGAACCATATGAAACATTACATGCCAGTGTGAAAAATGGCCCAGGAAAATACGTTTCTCAAGTGATTTTCAACTTGCCTCGCTTGTTTGCTAACATGTTGCTACGCACGGGTGCTTCTCCAAACATGCAGTGGAACGGTTTAAGGGAGGCACATTTGTTACAGCGTTTCAGTGAACCAAATCGCTTTTGGAAAGGACACTCACAAATATTTCTTGTTTTCGTAGACGTCGTGCAACTTTAAAACGTGAGGGTGCTCTATGAGCTTCAGAATGGCTATCTCTCGCTCCACCTGCAGAAACAGAAAAAAAGAGGGAGAAAAAGAGGGGAAATTAAGAATATTAGTGTGTGATTCAAAGTACTTATGGAAGACTTTAATGCCCCCCCCAAAAATGCAAAAAAAATGCATAGCTCCTAGATGGAGCTGGGGATGTACTGTAAGTACTGACCATCCATGAGGTCTAACATAGAGCCCTCATTGGTGCCCACTCAAAAAAACGGTTTTGGTGCTAGGGCCTAAATAATGAAGAGAAGAATGTGCAGACACAAAGAGAGAGCGCAGAGGAACGGAAAGGGAGAGTGCATAGGAGAAAATAATAAAGAACGGAACAGCGAGAAGTGGTGGGAATAAGAGTCGGACTGGCAGTGCCAGAGGCCATGTCTAGCCTGGCAGCTTGGGTCCATGCCAGGGCCTACGGGAACAGCGACATGCCTACCACCTGTTAAGGTCCTGCTCCTTCCACAGCGCAACCACACACCAGCTAATTTAACTCATTAATCACACACTGATATCACTCTATCGAAATACACCACGAAACAGCAGGTAGGGGGACATTTCAACTACTGTTTTTTACACTCTGGAATGTGCATGTGTGTGTGTGTACGCGCATGCGTGTGTGTGTCCCTAAACCATAACGGCACAGTGTATAGAACCTCAGCACCTGATAATGTGGTAACATTTTCCAATGGACCTTGGGCTAAACGTGAGGTAGGTTTATTGATGTGTTAGAAAGGTACAGTACATATGTTCCTTGCATAGAACTATTGGGTTCTATCGGCCACACACCATATGACTCACAAATACTGTGTAGCGTGCACAGCTACTACGTACATTTGTGTCATGTTCTTTCACAAACAGTACACCTACAGTTGAAGTCGGAAATGTACATACACTTAGGTAAGTGACCCCAAACTTTTGAACGGTAGTGTATATATACAGTTGAAGGCTGAAGTTTACATACACTTAGGTTGGAGTCATTAAAACCCGTTTTTTAATCACTCCACATATTTCTTGTTAATAAACTATAGTTTTGGCAAGTCAGTTAGGACATCTACTTTGTGCATGACACAAGTCATTTTTCCAACAACTGTTTACAGACAGATTATTTCACTTATAATTCACTCTATCAACGTTCCAGTGGGTCAGAAGTTTACATACACTAAGTTGACCGTGCCTTTAAACAGCTTGGAATATTCCAGAAAATGATGTCATGGCTTTAGAAGCTTCTGATAGGCTAATTGACATCATTTGAGTCAATTGGAGGTGTACCCGTGGATGTATTTCAAGGCCTACATTCAAACTCAGTGCCTCTTTGCTTGACATCATGGGAAAATCAAAGGAAACCAGCCAAGACCTCAGAAAACTAATTGTAGACCTCCAAAAGTCTAGTTCATCCTTGGGAGCAATTACCAAATGCCTGAAGGTACCACATTCATCTGTACAAACAATAGTACACAAGTATAAACACCATGGGACCACGCAGCCATCATACCGCTCAGGAAGGAGATGCGTTCTGTCTCCTAATGATGAACGTACTTTGGTGCGAAAAGTGCAAATCAATCCAAGAACAACAGCAAAGGACCTTGTGAAGATGCTGGAGGCAACCGGTACAAAAGTATCTATATCCACAGTAAAACGAGTCCTATATCGACATAACCTGAAAGGCCAAGCAAGGAAGAAACCACTTCTCCAAAACTGCCATACAAATCCAGACTACGGTTTGCAACTGCACATGGGGACAAAGATGATACTTTTTGGAGAAATGTCCTCTGGTCTGATGAAACAAAAATGGAACTGTTTGGCCATAATGACCATCGTTATGTTTGGAGGAAAAAGGGAAAGGCTTGCAAGCCGAAGAACACCATCCCATCCGTGAAGCACGGGGGTGGCAGCATCATGTTGTGGGGGTGCTTTGCTGCAGGAGGGACTGGTGCACTTCACAAAATATATGGCATTATGAGGAAGGCAAATTATGTGGATATATTGAAGCAAACTCTCAAGACATCAGTCAGGTAGGTAAAGCTTGGTCGCAAATGGGTCTTCTAAATGGACAATGACCCCAAGCATACTTACAAAATTGTGGAAAATGGCTTAAGGGCAACAAAGTCAAGGTATTGGAGTGGCCATCACAAAGCCCTGACCTCAATCCCATAGACATTTTGTGGGCAGAACTGAAAAAGCCTGTGCGAGTAAGGAGGCCTACAAACCTGACTCAGTTACACCAGCTCTGTCAGGAGGAATGGGCCAAAATGCACCCAACTTATTGTGGGAAGCTTGTGGAAGGCTACTCGAAACGTTTGACCCAAGTTAAACAATTTAAAGGCAAAGCTACCAAATACTAATTGAGTGTATGTAAACTTCTGACCCACTGGGAATGTGATGAAAGAAATAAAAGCTGAAATAAATAAAATTCTCTCTACTATTATTCTGACATTCCACATTCCTAGAATAAAGTGGTGATCCTAACTGTCCTACGACAGGGAATTTATACTAGGATTAAATGTCAGGAATTGTGACATTCGTGACCAATAATACAAATGTCAACTGCATTTTTGTAGCCTCCTTACATCCAGACAAAACAGCTAGTTAGACCATACTGACATCATCATTAATGTCGTGTGGCACCATTCATTTTGTGTGATACTGTCAAACTCAATAAAGCTTCATGATTCAAACAACTGTTACACTTCCTGCTTTGAGACATCACATTGCAGGGGCAATGGCAGCTAAATGGGGAGTACACTTAATGCTTATAAGCATAGATCAACATTTGCTAACCATTAAATTAGGTAAACAGTACATGAGTTATATGAATATGTTAATATACTGCAGTAGCTTTAGTATGACCAAATCTACCTGCAAGATGCCTAGTGCAAACGTCAGGAGGATAGACACACGCACACACACACACACACACACACACCACCACCACCCCCATTCCAAGAACACCTCCAGTCCAGAGTGCTGAGTTGGATTTACAGAATGCTAGCAGTATAAATGCCAGCTCTAGTGAAAACATGAGGGATGAAGCTGTGCAGCTGGCAACTGTTTCTCTCAATAAGTCTCACTCTAATTGCTTCAATAAAGGGTCTGGCTTGTTAGCCAAAGACACAGGTACCATAAACCATAACTACAGAAAAGAAACACAATGTATTCAGAATTCCCTACACAGGTCAGCATTTGCAGTACATTAGAGACGGCCTCTACATCTAGAGAATATTAAGCTGGGTTTGCCAAATAACTGGTATTTAATTTTCATATTCATATTGCATCTCCGTTCCCTCTTCAAATGTCAATAAAGAACGCATGAAGTCATCAGTTTTGAATTGAATAAGCGTTATTCATCAGTAACCAGTGGAGAGGTATCAGTGGGAATATCTGCTCCAGCTGATCAAACTAATCCTGTGTTAAAATACTGTACTGAATGTCCTATTGACTGGGCTTCTCATTGGCTGATCGTTCCTGCGCTATTAGGCTAGGATGTTGGGACACACAAAGGTTTTATATGTTAGCGTAGCAGAGGTGGTTCAGTGAGCTGCACAATCGTGTGATCATTAACCTTGTCTGAGATCTGGAGAATTTATTCTACCTGCCAGAGTTTGGGATTTAACTCAATGGGCTAAGAAAGTCTTAATGTATGGAGGCACTGGGTTCAACACCCAGTAGGTCATACTAGCCTAGCATCAGAACGTATGAGAGTTGCTTGAGAGTTTGTGCAACATCTGGATACACAGAGAGGACTAAACATTGCTGGCTATTACACCATGACCCATGACATCTGGACCCAGTGAACCAATTAGCTAGCGTGGAATCAAGGTGTGCATGCATGATTCTAAAGTTGGGTTTTATGCAGATTTGGTGGCACACATACACACAGAGTAATACGCAACGTCTTGTAATGGCCCATGGGTGCCAACTGTCTTAGGTCAGCTGTGAGCTGCCGCAAGGTACTGTGTCCCAATGTAGTCCTTAAGTGCTATTTCTCTTAAGTGCCCAATTGTCCTGAAGTCCTGATATCCTCATGTGAGTGTGCCATTTTCTTCCCCAAAGTGCATGTTTATCAAATCTTATTGGTCACCTACACGTGTTTAGCAATGTTATTGCGGGTGTAGCGAAAAGCTTGTGCTTCTAGTTCCGACAGTGTAGCAACATCTAACGAGTAATATCTAACAATTTCACAACAAATACCTAATACACACAAATCTAAGTAAAGGGATGTAATTAAGAATATATAAATATGTATATGGACGAGCGCTGTAGGGTGCTCTTGCCTTGATATCTTGCAGTAGGTCTCTCCTGTATTCTGTTTACATACCTACTTTACCCCTCCTCCTGCCAGCGAGCCATACCTCTACCCACATACCAACAGAGGGACACACCCACAGGGGAAAGGGGGAAAGGGTAGAGGGGTGAGAGAAAGACAAGACGAGAGGCGAGGGAAGAGAGGTAGGAACTAGGAAAGTGAGGCACAGGGGACAGAAGCAACCGACAAAATCGTAATTCTATTCCCATCAAAGCCCCAAATCTTCAAAGGTTCTGTCACTGGGATCGGGCCTGGAGCCTTGGAGCAGGGGGAAATAAATAATGAAACCCTTTAATCTTTTTATTTATTTATTAACCTTTATTTATACCAGGGAACAGTGGGTTAACTGCCTCGTTCAGGGGACGAACAACAGGTTTTTACCTTGTCAGCTCAGGGATTCAATCCGACAACTTTTCAGTTACTGGCTCAACGCTCTAACCACTAGGCTACCTGTCACCCAGTGGCTGGCCCCACCAAGCCCTCTGTCATGCCAGCTTCCCCCTTTCTGCCTTCTCTCATAGACAGGGAATGAAGGAAGGAGGGAAGGAGTAAGAGAGAGATTCAGAGAGAGAGCGATAGATGGAGGGATGGAGAGAGAGGGGGACTGAGCGAGAGTTTCTTGGTTACAGCAACACTCAAAATGAAAAACGTTTCCTTTTCCATTTCCCCCTGTCCCTTTCTCTGTCTGTCTCGCTCTAACTTTTCTCTTATTTCTCTTTCTCTCGCTCACACTCTCTGGCTCCTTCTCTGCAGTGTGCTGTGCTATCGAGGCCTTAACAACAGGGATTCTAATGCTAAGTGCTAGCAACGTTTGTATGTTTACAACTGGGATGCTAAAGTTAGGTGCTAGCGATATTTATCCATTTACAACAGCGGCGCTAACACTGGGTGCTAGCGAAATTCACGACAGGGATTTTAATGCTAGGTGCTAGCATCAGCGACAGGGATAGCGTACACCTGAAGCCACATAAACTCACACATTCACACACTAATGTCCTGTGGAAATCAATTTAAGACTGCATTTTCAAAACTATGAAGAAGTTCTCAAAAAATTGCAGCCATATATGCATAGAAAATATATTTTCTAGCCAGATTATTTAACTTATAATTCACTGTATCACAATTCCAGTGGGTCAGACGTTTACATACACTAAGTTGACTGTGCCTTTAAACAGCTTGGAAAATTCCAGAAAATTATGTCATGGCTTTAGAAGCTTCTGATAGGCATCATTTGAGTCAATTGGAGGTGTACCTGTGGATGTATTTCAAGGCCGACCTTCAAACTCAGTGCCTCTTTGCTTGACATCATGGGAAAATCAAAAGAAATCTGCCAAGACCTCCGAAAAAACTTTGTAGACCTCCACAAGTCTGGTTCATCCTTGGGAGCAATTTCCAAATGCCTGAAGGTACCACGTTCATCTGTACAAACAATAGTACGCAAGTATAAACACCACGGGACCACGCAGCCGTCATACCGCTCAGGAAGGAGACACGTTCTGTCTCCTAGAGATGATCGTACTTTGGTGCGAAAAGTGCAAATCAATTTCGTATATAAACTTCCGACTTCAACTGTATATGCATGCCGCACCAGTATGCACACAGCACGCGCACACGCACACGCACATGCACACGCACACGCACACACACACACACACACACACATACACACACACACACACACACACCACTAATAAAGTGCATATGATCAGTATAATGAGAGGTTATTCTTGGTTAGGGTTGCTAGATTGGATGATTGCCTACTAGCCGATCTCCCAGTAAACAGGACTGATTATCCCATTTCCCCAGAGGGAAACCCAGCCTGCCAAACCCTCCACTTTTCCCACAGACAGACTCAAGGTCAACTGACTTACTACTTACTACCAATGACAAAAACTCATCCAAATTGCAACTGTAATGGGTAGATTAACTTGGCTATCATTAGAGAAGGGCGGTTGCCAGATCCTAAGTGAAAATTCCAAAATCGATTTAAAAGGCTTGTATGGAACTATAGAGGACGATTTGGGGTTACAACATGAGAGAATGAGAGGCAGTTTAACCCACTGTTCCTAGGCTGTCATTGTAAATAAGAATTTGTTCTTAACTGACTTGCCTAGTTAAATAAAGGTTAAAAAAATAGAAATTGTCAAAATGATATGTGGTATGTGGTAAGGTTCTGATCACTCCTGTGAAGTCAATTATGGACAACAAGGGGAACGTGGATCCGGACATAAGCGTATGGAAGGACAGAATGGAGGAGTGTAGGGGAGGGAAGCATGGAGGTGCATCCCGTTCCTTTGCCGTCATATCTAATAAGCCCTCCCCTCCCCTCTTCTCCCCCCATCATCCACCCTGTCATCTCCTTGGATCAGTGACACACACTTCAGTGCCGGTAATTAAACACATGTACAAGGTAAACAACCCCCCCCCCCCTACCCTATCATTGAGATGGAGAAATACAACGCAATGTATTATGCTCAATTATTCCACATATGGTGTGTTAATGTGTAGTAATACAGTGTTGAGGAGTGGGGTGATGGGGGAGAGGCGGTCACACAACAGACCTTAGAAATTAGAAATTAGGTGAGACAACGTGTCAGGTCTACAGCTGCTCCTGTAGGCTCCTGAGAGAGGGTGTGTGTGTGTGAGTGTGTGTGTGTGTGTGTGTGTGTGTGTGTGTGTGTGTGTGTGTGTGTGTGCGCGCGCGTCATACATAATGGTCTCTTTGAACTAAACCAGCCGTAGCATATTTCATACACCATGGTGCTTGTATAGTGCAACATCTGATGAAAATGATAGTGTATTTTCACTGTTCAGTACCAAGACTAACTCCCTCAAGAAGATGTATTGTGCTGTAAGAAGCTTCTACCATTCAAATCAAATCACATTTTATTGGTCACATACACATATTTAGCAGATGATATTGTGGGTGTAGTGAAACGCTTGTGTTCCTAGTTCCAACAGTGCAGTAGTATCTAACAATTCATAACAATACACACAAATCTAAAATAAAAGAACGGTATTAAATAATATATAAATATTATGACGAGCTTCACCAGGGTCTGTTATTCCAGTCAATTGTGTGTGTTTGTGTGTGTGTGTGTGTGTGGGGGGGGGGCTGAGTGCTCCAGCTCGAAATGGAAAGAATGGACAACAGCCATCAAGCATTATTATGTGAAGCTCCATGGTTAGATTGGTGGAATTCCAAAATACCCTTACACTTTGTTTTCCTGGAGCTAGGGTATTGGATTTATTAGAAATCATGCCCACCATCAAGAAACAGATTCCTGCTCTGAAAACAGTTGTGTTGCATATTGAGGCTAATGACTCAATGAAATCTGTTTCTAATTTCTGAGAATGCTCAGAAATTAGCAGCACATATAATTGTATAACAATTCCATCTCCTTGCCGTTTTAGCCGTCTTTGGTCTCTTCACCAGTGGACTTGGGCATGTCCTTCGTTGACAATTTTGACTCCTTCTGGAATAGGCCAGGCTACTTTGTGGAAGATGGAATTCACCTGGATGAAAAGGGCTCCCGGCTGTTGTCATTAAACATTGGAAAGTATTAGCATTATGTTAGCATTACATGTAAGTCAATTCTTACCATCTCCTCTTTGGTCACTGTGAAAGTTTCACATGATGTATCTGATTGTGGTGACATGCCTAATGGTGGTAACAGGAGAAATGTAATTGCTATTCCTACTTTCTTTTCTTTTCCTAATAGGTATAATCCAATTTTTGAGTCTCCTGTTGTTCTGAAATCTCAAATTAATCTAACTTGTGTTGAAACTCTGTGTGATTTTAAATACAGAAAAGGTTTGACATTTTTTACATCTTAACATTCGTAGTTTATTACCTAAAATTGATAATGTCAAGATCTGGTTCTCTCAGGTAGACCCTGATATTTTTATTTGATCTGACACCTGGTTAACTGATAAAACCTTGGACTCTGAGGTTGCTATGGATGGTTAAAATGTGTTTAGGGCTGATATGAAAGGCAACGGTGGTGGTGTTGCTTTTTACACAAATAATCGTATTTATGTCTCTCTGTTAAAGTCTACCTCCAGTCCTTGAATTGTTGGCTTTCAGTCTTCAGTTGGGTTCAAATTCAGAAATAACAGTTATAGGAATCTATCGTCCAACCTCCGCCAAGAAGTGTGTACTAAACAAACTCAATGATTTAATTGCCATTTTTACTGCCCCAGAGGTGTGTTTTGCAAGAGGTGTGTTTTCTGTGGTTCGTTGCAGAAGCTTGAATTGTTTACCATGTGCGTTTTTCAAGACCTAGTGTTTGTTGTTTTTTCAAGTATACTGTGATCCTGCGGCTACCATTTCTCAGGAGAGTATTATGTTTATCCTTAACACTGATTCCTTGTCTGGTCTCTCCTCTGCAGCTGGATCCAACCTTACCACGTCACAGCAAGCTTCTGCCACAACATGGACACAGCAGAGATCACCCAGATCCGGAATATGGTAGCCTACCAAGGAGAACTGTTTGGACGGCAGCAAGAACAGCTCTCCCAAATCTCCGGGACCCTTCGGACTCTTGCTGAGTCCCTCCAACCACGGCACACCCCCAACCAAGGAGTAACCAATACCCAGGTCTCAACGCCCAGTGCTACAGACATCATTGTGGTTCCTCCAGGGAACCTGCGCCCAACCCAAGATCCCAGCCCCTGAATGGTATGATGGCAAACCGGGAGGCTCCAAGGGGTTCCTCACACAGTGTTCTCTGGTGATCGAGCTACAGTCCTCCTCGTTCCACACTGATCAGGCCATGATCGACTACATCATCTTTCTACTCTTGGGCAAGGCCCTGGCATGGGCAACGGCGGTGTGGGAAGAGCAGCCACCATCTTGCAGATCCATAGTAGCATTCACTGCCGAGCTGCGAGGAGTGTTTGACCAACCACTCAACGGACGAGAAGCAGCCAGCCGACTGTTCAATCTCCACCAAGGGGTCAGACCAGTTGCTGACTTCGCCATTGGGGGGGGGGGGGGGGGGGGGGGTCGCACTCGTCGCACACGTCTGAGTCCACAGGAGCATGGCTGCTCTCTCTACAGCGGAGGTTTCAGTCATGTCTGTGCTACCTGTCCAGAGCTGACGGGAAACGCCAGGGCACGCCAGGACAGGGGGAGACCCTGACGAGCTGAGCAGTTACCTCCCAGCTACCCAGCCACCATCTGTTACTACCCGCAACCCTCCACTGGGACAACCGTCAGCACCAGATTCAAGCCTTTGTGGAATGCAGGGCCGCGGATAATTTCATTGATCAATACTGCAGATTCATGCCCTCGATGGATGCCCCATTGGCTCCGGTCAGGTGGAATATCAGACCAAGCCCATTCTACTGCAGGTTGGGGTGAACCACTCTGAGACTCTTAGTTTTCTGTTGATAGCTGCTCCCGAGAACCACCTTATCCTAGGGTATCCCAGGCTAGAGCTACATAACCCACTCGTTTCCTGGTCCACGGGACACCTACTAGACCGGGGTAAGGACTGCCAGACTAAAAATCTAAGACCCCCACAAGGAGCCTAACCGTATCCTCCTGCATCCCTTGAAGACCAAGACTTTTCCACTCTCCCTCCCGAATACTTTGACCTCCGGGAGGCCTTTAGTAAGAGGCAGGCCGCTACCCTTCCCCCTCATTGTCTATACAACTGTGCCATAGAACTCCTACCCGGCACCACACCTCCCCGGGGTCGTATGTACTCCCTCTCGACCCCGGAAGAAGCAGTCATGGACAATTACATCCGGGAGTCGCTGGAGGCAGGTTTTATGCGCCCCTCTACATCCCCTGCTAGTGCAGGCTTCTTATTCGTGGGTAGAAAGTATGGGGGCCTGTGTCCCTGCATACAATCTTGTGAGAAACAGGGAGAGAGATGAATGGAAGACTGCCTTTAACACCCCTAGTGGCCACTATGAGTATTTCGTCATGCCCTTCGGATTATCAAACTCACCAGCAGTCTTTCATTGGTCAATGTCATTCCGAGGGATATGTTGAATCGGTTAGTTGTTGTTTACCTCGACGACACCTTGATCTTCTACAAGACCCTTCCGGGAATACCTACTGCAGTCTACCAAGTCCTGAGATGCCTCATGCAGAGTCAACTATATGTCAAGATAGAGAAGTGTGAGTTCCACGTATCCCAGGTTTCCTTCCTGGGTCACATTATCTCTACAGCAGGCATACAAATGGACCCCATAAAGATTGAGGCGGTAGTGGACTGGACCTGTCCCACCTCACTCATTCATGGAGCTCAAGGGACATTTCATCTCTGGACCATCCTCGTTCATCCTGATCCGGAGCAGGGACGGTCCCTTCACAGGGGAACAAGGAGGACAAGAAACTGCACCCATGCTCCTTTCTCTCCAAGCGGTTCTTGTCAACAGAACACAACTATGATGTAGGCAACCGGGAGCACTTGGCAGTTAAGTGTGCTCTCGAGGGGTGGAGACACTTGTTGGAGGGGACACCTCATCCTTTCATGATATGGACGAACCATAAGAACTTGGTCTCCATTCAAGAAGCCAAGAGGTTGAATGCTCACCAGGCGTGCTCTGTTTTTTAATAGGTTCGATTTCACACTAGCCTATTGCCCAGGATCCAAGAATCAGAAGGCAGACGCCCTGTCCCGCCAACACAATGTCTCTAACGAGGAGAGGGACACCGACCCAATCGTCCCCAGCTCACACATTGTGGCCCCTGTGATATGGAGAATTGAGACCATGGTCGGACAAGTCCAGACCCGAGGACCTGATCCCTGTGGGGGACCCACTAACAGACTGTACGTTCCATGGTCAGCCCGGTCCCGAGTACTACAATGGGGACAATCCTCTAAATTAACTGAGCATCCAGGACACTGGAGTACCTGAGGCATCCTTGAGTCTCTCCTCTGGGTCCCACCCTCAGCCGAATGGGCAAACTGAGCGGACCAACCAGGAGCTGGAGAAGTTCCTCCGCTGCTTCATTTCCACTCAGGCCAGCAACTGGAGCAAGTTCCTTGTCTGGGCAGAGTATGCTCATAACACACTGCCAAACTCATCTGCTGAACTGTCTCCGTTTGAGTGTCAATTCAGGTTTGTCCCCCCACTCCCGTTTCCTGAACAAGTGGCTGAAGCGGGGGTGCTATCAGCCAAGGCGTTCATTCGATGATGTCAGAGTGCAATTCTTCTTGCTCCGTTCCTCTGGCAAACAGTTGGTTTAAGAATACTTTTCCCGCCAAAACTCTAACACGTTCTAAAGCGAATAATAGAACAATATTTCTAACATAGAAAGTGAGGAATGGTCAGAGATGGGACGTTTCACCTCTGGACCCATCAGTTCCTAATTCTCATTAAGCCCCACCAGTTCCCTGCTAATGTCGTATTGTGTGTTATTTCGTGATATCATGTATAGGAAAAACAGTAACTTGAAAAGTATACACACTACATGTACAATGTTTCCATCCAAAAATGATGAAACTGTTTTTGTTAAGAGAAGGTGTGATTTTAGAAACTATAAGAGGAAATTGTTTCTATAAGTAGTCACCACCCCCTTGAGTGAGGTCAGAGAGCGTGTCAGCCTGACGGAACTGCCCCTTTTGAACTAACTGTATAAAATGATGGGTTAAGAATGAACATATTAGACCAGAGAGAGTGAGTAGATAAATAACAGTCATCAGATTAATGAAAGTAAGTTCCTTTAGATTCTAGCCCTATTACTGACCAAATTGATATCATTAATGCATTTAATCACCATTTTATCTCTGCAGGCTATATATTTGAATGTATTTCAACGCCAGCTCTTGAAAAGCGTAGTTTGGATGTCGATGGTGAAAATCCATTGAATGATACTGAAAATGCTGGTCAGGAGTTTTCTTTTTGGAAATTCACTGACAAAGACGTCCTGGATGCTTTGCTAACATTAGACAAAAAAATTAATCCACAGGGGATGATCATTTGGAGCCTGGTTTGCAACTCTCTTTATTGCTGGCTCAATTTTTGATTTAACATTGTTATCAGGAATTATTCCTAAAGCACGGAAATCTGTATATGTGCTGCCACTCCATAAGGGTGGGGATACAAATGATCTTGACAACTATCGCCCCATTTCAAGACTACGTTGTTTAGCTAAGATTCTTGAATCGTTTGTTAATGTACAACTTTGTTCCTTTTTTATCTGATAATTGAATTTTTCATATAAACCAATCAGGGTTTACGCCTGGGCATAGTACTACAACAGCAACCACTCTAGTTTTTAATTATTTTGTCAATGCCTTGGATGCTAAAAAGAGCTGTGCTGCCTTGTGCCTTGTTTATTGACCTCTCAAAAGGTGTTCAACATCGTTGATCATTCTGTTGTGCTGAATAAGTTATCAAGAATAGACCTGGGATACACAGCCTGTTTATGTTTTCAGAATTATCTAAGTGACAGAACTCAGGCCATCTTGACAGATGTGGTCAAATCTGAGTTTCTTGAGATTAAAGAAAGTGTTCCTCGGGGTTCGATTTTGGGTCCATCATTGTTAATCTTGTACATTAATGACACACTGTTAAAACTTGTAACATTCACCTCAGTGTAGCAGGCCATTCGTGAACTTCAGCATGAATTTGATTCAATTCACAAATCACTTAAAGATCTAAAATTAGTGTTAAATACAAGTAAAACCAAGCTCATGTTGTTCTCTAGGTTACGAAATGTTGACCCTGATGATATGAATATTTGCACCACAAATACACATATGAGATGAGTAAAGCAGTATGTAAACATTATTCAAGTTACTAGCATCCATTATTAAAGTGACCAGTGATTCCATGTCTATATGGCAGCAGCCTCTAAAGTGCAGGGTTGGGTAACCGGGTGGTAGCCGGCTAGTGATGGCTATTCAACAGTCTAATGTCCGTGAGATACAGTGGCTTGCGAAAGTGTTCACCCCCTTGGCATTTCTATTTTGTTGCCTTACAACCCCCCCAAACTCCTTCAGGCTTATCTTTGGTCTCTTTGTTGCCTCTCTGATTAATGCCCTCCTTGCCTGGTCCGTGAGTTTTGAATTTAATGTTGCTCCGTGGGATGTTCAAAGTTTCTAATATTTTTTTTATAACTCAACTATGATCTGTACTTCTCCACAACTTTGTCCCTGACCTGTTTGGAGAGCTCCTTGGTCTTCATGGTGCCGCTTGCTTGGTGGTGCCCCTTACTTATTGGTGTTGCAGACTCTGGGGTCTTTCAGAACAGATAGTGAGATCATGTGACACTTAAATAAAGTCCACCTGTGTGGAATCTAACTAATTGTGTGAATTCTGAAGGTAATTGGCTGCACAAGATATTTAGGGGCTTCATAGCAAAGGGGGTGAATACATATGTACACACCCCTTTTCATTTATTTTTCATTTCACTTCACCAATATGGACTATTTTGTGAAAAACCATTACATGAAATCCAAATAAAAATCAATTTAAATGACAGGTTGTAATACAACAAAATAGGAAAAACACCAAGGGCGATGAATACTTTTGCAAGAAACTGTAGAAGCTGTTGTTTAGTCTCTTGGTCCCAGCTTTGATGCACCTGTACTGACCTCGCCTTCTGGAAGATAGTGGTGTGAACAGGCCATGGCTCGGGTGGATGATGTCCTTGATAATCTTTTTGGCCTTCCTGTGACATTGGGTGCTGTAGATGTCCTGGAGGACAGGCAGTGATGCAGTGATGCATTGGCCTGACCCATCCTCTGGAGAGCCCTGCGGTTGCGGCCTGACTATAAACACTCCTGCAAGCTCTAAGGACAGAGCTAGGGATGCCGGCTGGGCCAACCAGCCTTGCGAGGGTTAACACTCATAAATGTCTTACTCACGTCGGACACAGAAAAGGAGAGCCCACAGTCCTTGGGAGCGGGCCACATCGGTGGCACTGTGTTCTCCTCAAAGCGGGCTAAGAAGGTGGTTAGCTTGTCCGGGAGCAAGAAGTCGGTGTCCGCAACCTGGCTGGTTTTCCTTTTGTAATCCTTGATTGTCTGTAGACCCTGCCACATACGTCTCGTATCTGAGCCGTTGAATTACGACTATACTTTGTCTCTGTACTAACGTTTTGCCTGTTTGATTGCCTTACAGAAGGAATAACTACACTGGTGGGTTCAACCACATTCCCAGTCAACTTGCCATGGTTAAATGCAGTGGTTTTCAATTTTGGTTTTGCATGAATGCTGCCATCTATCCACGGTTTCTGGTTTGAGTAGGTTTTACTAGCCACAGTGGGAACAACATCCCCTATACACTTCCTGATGAACTCATTCACCATGTCCGTGTATACGTCAATGTTATTCTCAGAGGCTACCCGAAACATATCCCAGTCCGCGTGATCAAAACAATCTTGAAGCGTGGATTACGATTGGTCAGACCGGAGTTGAATTAATCTTAGCACGGGTACTTTCTGTTTGAGTTTCTGCCTATAGGAAGAGAGGAGCAAAATGGAGTCATGATCAGATTTACTGAAGGGAGGGAGGAGGAGGACTGTGTAAGCATCCCGGAAGGGGGAGAAGCAGTGGTCTGTGTTTTTCCAGGATATGTGGTTTCCAGTTTGCATAATGTCCAGTGTATTTCCTTGAGGGCCGTTGTGGTATCGGCTTGAGGGGGAATATACACGGCTGTGACTATAACCGAAGATAATTCTCTTGGGAGGTAATACGGTCTGCATTTGATTGTGAGGTATTCTAGGTTGGGTGAACAAAGTCGGACTAGAAGTCCACTCCGAATACCTCTTCTCCACCCGCTGCGTCTTGGAGCAGCCTCTTGGATAAGTTCAATTGACCTGGGGGGTACGAACAAAGAATCCAATTCGGGAAAGTTGTATTCCTGGTCGTAATGCTGGTGAGTTACCGCCACTCTGATATCTAAAAGTTATTTCCGGCTGTATGTAATAACACAAAAAACGTTCTGGGATAACGTAAGAAATAACACAAAAAAAAACTAATTACTGCCAAGTTGCTTAGGAGCTAGAAGCAGAACCTCCATGTCTGTCTGCACCATCACTCCATTATAATCAGTTGTTATAAAACAATGTGCTACTCAGGCTAATAAAATGTGATTGATGGACTATTGTAGGCTTAGTCCCAGTCCCAGCATCTCAGGCTCTGATGGGTTGAGACGGCCTGTGGTTTCCAGAGGGAATTGCGGGTAGTGTAGTTGGCTGAGGATGAATGTAGTTCCTGATTGGGCTAATCAGTGCTAACGAGACAGGGTACGTCAAAAGCGCAAGTGGCATCCCCCGGTGAGGAATATGAGTGTGTGCGTCATGCGTCATACCCATTTCTTTAGAGTAGCTGGAGGAGTGCAGATGTTCTCTCTTCCCCTCTCGCTGCATCCGTCCCTCTTTCTTTCCCTAGTCCCTCTATCCTTTGTCCCTCTCGTTCCACTCCCTCTAGCGCTATCATTAGCCGAACAGACTGTGTTAGTACTCAGTGAAAACAGAATCATATATGAATCAGAGACAGCATGAGAGTAAAACAAATATCTAAGAGTTTAGATGATCTAATTCCACAACAATGCTTAAATCGCATCAGGAGACCTCGTTCGAGGTCTGGAAAAAATGAATAATAAATGTGGATTTTGGGGTGTAGTTACCCTTTTAATGTAGGTGGCACTAGCAAGAGACCGTTGGTTAGCAATGTTTCTGTAGCGCTCATGTAAGTGCAGAGTTTGCAAAACAAATGCCCACTGGATTGATGCAACTCGTCATGATATCATTCTGCCAGGTAGGCATAGGCTACTTGATCCTATTCACTGATCCTATTCAAATCCCTGGTAATAATGTGTAAATAAAGCACTACTTTTTCTACAGTCAAATCAAAATGTATTAGTCACATGCGCCTTACAGTGAAATGCTTACTTACAAGCCCCTAACCGACAGTGCAGTTTTAAAAAATACGGATAAGAATAAGAGATAAAACTAACAGGTAATTAAAGAGCATCAGTAAAAAAAATACAGGGTGCAGGGGCACCGGTTAGTTGAGGTAGTATGTACACGTAGGTAGAGTTAATTAAAGTGACTATGCATAGATGACAACAGAGATTGGCAGTGGTGTGGAGAGGGGGGGGGGGGGGCAATGTAAATAGTCTGGGTAGCCATTTTATTAGATGTTCAGGAGTCTTGATGGCTTGGGGATAGAAGCTGTTTAGAAGCCTCTTGGACCTATACTTGGTGCTAAGGTACCGTTTGCCGTGCGTTAGCAGAGAGAACAGTCTATGACTAGGGTGGCTGGAGTCTTTGACAATTTTCAGGGCCTTCCTCTGACACCGCCTGGTATAGATGTCCTGGATGGCAGGAAGCTTGGCCCCAGTGATGTACTGGGCTGTTCGCACTACCCTCTGTAGTGCCTTGCGGTCGGAGAACGAGCAGTTTCCATACCAGGCAGTGATGCAACCATGCTCTCGATGGTGCAGCTGTAGAACCTTTTGAGGATCTGATGACCCATGCCAAATCTTGTCAGTCTCCTGAGGTTTTATTGTGCCCACTTCATGACTGTCATGGTGTGCTTGGACCATGTTAGTTTGTTAGTAATGTGGACACCAAGGAACTTCATGCTCTCAACCTGCTCCACTGCAGCCCCGTTGATGAGAATGGGGGAGTGCTCTGTCCTCTTTTTCCTGTAGTCCACAATCATCTCCTTTGTCCTGATCACGCTGAGGGAGAGGTTGTTGTCCTGGCACCACATAGCCAGGTCTCTGACCTCCTCCCTGTAGGCTGTCTCGTTGTTGTCGGTGATCAGGCAGGTTACCTTAGTGTTCTTGGGCACGGGCACATGCACTATGGTGCTTCACGGAGTCGGTACAAACATGTTGGTATTACAGACTCAGACAGAGAGAGGTTGAAAATGTCAGTGAAGACACTTGCTAGTTGGTCAGTGCATGCTCGCAGTACGTGTCCTGGTAATCTGTCTGGCACTGCGGCCTTGTGAATTGACCTGTCTAAAGGTCTTACTCATATTGTTTGTGGAGAGCGTGGTCACACTGTCTTCCAGTACATCTGGTGCTCTCATGCATGTTTCAGTGTTATTTGCCTTGAAGCCAGCATAGAAGTAGTTCATCTGGTAGGCTTGCGTCACTGGGCAGCTCTCGGCTGTGCTTCCCTTTGTAGTCTAATGGTTTGCAGGCCCTGCCACATCTGACGAGTGTCAGGGCCGGTGTAGTACGAATCGATCTTACTCCTGTATTGATGTTTGCCTGTTTGATGGTTCATCGGAGGGCATTGTAGGATTTCTTATAAGCTTCCAGGTTAGAGTCCCGCCCCTTGAAAGTGGCAGCTCTAGCCTTTAGCTCAGTGCGGCTGCTGCCTGTAATCCATGGCTTCTGGTTGGGGTATGTACGTACGGTCACTGTGGGGACGAAGTCATCGATGCACTTATTGATGAAGCCAATATGTGGTGTACTTCTCAATGCTGCCATTGGAGGAATCCCGGAACATATTCCAGTCTGCGCTAGCAAAACAGTCCTCAGTTGAACAATAACTCGAGACTTCCATAGATATCATGCACCAGCTGTTGCTTACAAAAAATACATAGACCGCCGCCCCTTGTCTTACCAGGCGTTGCTGTTCTATACTGCCGGTACATCGTTTAACTTCTTGGTGACAGGGGGCAGTATTTTCACGTCCGGATGAAATGCATGCCAAAATTCAACTGCATGCTACTCATCCCCAGAAGATAAGATATGCATAGTGTTAGTAGATTTGGATAGAAAACACTCTGAAGTTTCTAAAACTGTTTGAACCATGTCTGTGAGTATAACAGAACTTATTTAGCAGGCGAAACCCTGAGGACAAACCATTCAGAATTATTTTTTTGAGGTCACTCTCTTTTCAATGTGTTTTCATTGGGAATCCAGATTTCCAAGGGACCTTCTTGCAGTCGCTTCCACTGGATGTCAACAGTCTTTAGAAATTGGTTAAGGTTTTTCCTTTGTGTAATGAAGAAGTACGGCCATCTTGAACGAGGGTCACTTGAAGTGTACTGTTAGATAGAGGCGGGTGACCAGAAAGCTAGCTACAGTTTGTTTTCCTTCTGTATCCTCCTGTATTGTATCATCCCGTCTTCAATTTTATCGATTATTTACGTTAAAAAATACCTAAAGTTGTATTACAAAAGTAGTTTGAAATGTTTTGGCAAAGTTTACAGGAAACTTTTGAGATATTTTGTAGTCACATTGCGCAAGTTGGAACCAGTGTTTTTCTGGATGAAACGAGCCAAATAAATTGACATTTTGGATATATATCGACGGATTTAATCGAACAGGACCATTTGTGATGTTTATGGGACATATTGGAGTGCCAATAAAAGAAGCTCGTCAAAGGTAAGGCATGAATTATATTTTTATTTCTGCGTTTTGTGTTGCGCCTGCAGGGTTGAAATATGCTTCTCTCTCTCTTTATTTACGGAGGTGCTATCTTCAGATAATAGCATCTATGCTTTTGCCGAAATCTGACATGTTGGCTGGATTCACAACCCACGTGGCTTTAATTTGCTATCTTACATGTGTGATTTAATGAAAGTTAGATTTTTATAGTAATTTTTTGAATTTGGTGCTCTGCATTTTCCCAGCCAGCTGTATGTTGATGTTGTCGTCATTCAGCCACAACTCCGTGAAGTATAAGATGTTACAATTTTTAATGTCCCTGTTGGTAGTTTAATCTTAAGCGTAACTTGTCGATTTTATTGTCCAAAGATTGCACATTTGCTAGTAGAATTGAGGGAAGTGGGGGTTTATTCAATCGCCTTTGACTTCTCAGCAGGCAGCCCGCTCTCCGGCCTCTCTTTCTCCGCCTCCTCTTCACACAGATCACGGGGCTCGAGGCCTGTTCCCGAGGGAACCTTATATCCTCCGCCTTGGGCTCGTCAGAGTTGTGAAAGAAGAAAAAGGATTCTGCTAGTCCGTGGTGAGAAATCGCTGTCCTAATGTCTAGAAGTTATTTTCAGGTCATAAGAGATGGTAGCGGCAACATTACGTACGAAATTAGTAAAAAAATAAATTACAAACAACGCAGATAAACAAACAAAAAAACACAATTGGTTAGGGGCACATAAAACGTCTGCCTTCTGCATCCGGCGCCATTTTAGGGTCCCTCCATTACCACCAATGGTCTCCCTTATCTCAGGGATTTAGCTACTGTGTCTATGCATTAACTCTGAGGGATTAACACAGGTTCATTATCACCAACACAAAGTCATTAAGAAAAAAATCCATATGCAAAACTAGACACAGATATGCAAAACCATACACAATGCACTCTCATACACATTACAGGGATACATACAAATGGATGCATGCATAATGGTACGCACAAGGCAGTTCTACACAAAAATATGTGGAGCCTCACTCTCCCTTTCTCTTAGCCTTTCTGTCTCTCTCTCTCTCTTACACTCACACATGCACACACACACACGAACACGCACTGCAATCAGTGTCTCACATGTGTTAATAGATCGGTAATGCTTAGGCTCTTCCTCTCTCCCACTAGCAGTGTTCTGAGCACTGGGATCAATGGGAAAGTCTTCCACTGGAAGTCTGTAATCTCCCTAACACATCCCCCACACACACACACACACACACACACACACACACACACACACACACACACACACACACACACACACACACACACACACACACACACACACACACAACAACCGAGGGCACTGTATGGAGAGGTCTTCGTCAACTGATGGTGCTGTCATACTGAACCCCTGAGCGAGCTCAGCTCACCCATCCATTCACCATCTCCACAGAGGGACCTGGTCCTGAACAGCTGTGCGTCTGCTGCAGTATCATTCCTCAGTGTGTGTGTGTGTGTGTGTGTGTTTGCTTGCCTTCATCTTGTCTCAAGAGGACCACAATGGAAATAGGTCCCAGACTTTATTGTGTGTTATCCTCAATGATTTAACCTCGTGTGCATGTACGGCTTTTTCAAGTGTTGTGTGTGCGCTTGTTTTTTAAAAATGATCAAATTAATAAACGAAACTAAAACTAAACTTCGTGTTTGTGTGTCTGCGTGTGTATTGGTATGTGGTCAGAGGATATACAGAAAGCCCTGTAATAAAACTAGTGAGGATCTCTAGAGATTGAAGATACACTGAGAACCAGCGATGTGTTCATTAGCGGACCCTAAGGACTACTAACGATGTGGGATGTATGATGCGTGTGGGCTGAGAGAGAAGACGGATGACAGCCTCCCTCCTGAGTTACAGAATGACTGAGATGTGGCGTCAATGGATCTGTCCTTTTAAAGAAGTCGTCTACAGTGCCATAGACGGTGACTAAGGTCACACGTTGAAGAGTGTGTGTGGGTTCAAGGTGAGTCGATAACACCTTCGCAGATCCTCAACGCCACACGTCAGTGAATCAAACAAGCTGCTCCTCGGTCAACGCGGTGTTGAATGACCAGATAATCCTAAAGGCTATCCTACGGTAGAGGTACACACACACGGTACACACACACACCCTCTCTCTCTCTCTCTCTCGCTCACACAAAGATGTCCAAGGAAGGCCAAACTGACTGACATTCATCTCTCTGCAAGTCACTCAGGGGCAAACACACAAACACAAGCACACATACACACACACACACGTACACACACCCATCCAATAATCACACCATCCGGCCTCTCCTGACCAATCAATGGCCTAGCTCTGCGTGGGCTGAGCATTCTTAATGAATTACAAGGATTGACTGGGGAGCCGCTCGTTCGCAGCTCCTCCGAATCCCACGTTAATTGAAATGCAATACGGAGCTCAGGGCCACGGAGAGGGACGTCAATTGGAACATCCTCACAGAAATCAAACCACCATCTGTTGCTGTGATAACGAAGGCTGTGTCCGAAAACGTTACGAACGGTCAAATCCTTGCTTCCTCAGATCTTGTTTCCTCAATTTGTCTCAAAGCACACTGGAGGAGAGGATCCAAGGACCCTCCCCTGGACCTCCTTCTCAAATTAGCTTTGAGAGGACAGCCTATTGTGAGCCTGAATGAGTCTGGAGCTGAGGACTGCAACCAGAGTTGTGCTGTGTTGGCGTAATGTGACTCGGCTGGAGGATGTTCTGCGTACACATTGGGAATACTGGGTATTTGATGCAGTCACGCAACACTCATTCGGATCGACGACCACCACATTATAATTGTCACTACATAGTGTCATGTTAAACAATCACTTAGAGTATAGGAGAGGAGAAATTTGATTTGAGGATCGGATTGAATTGAGTCCCTTGTTGAAAGCTTTAGATTGTTGATTAGTAACAACGGTTTGACTCGTATGTTTCCATCTAGTTTCCAATCTACTGTAAGTGTATCTATGCAAATACTGTATATAAAATAAAAAAGACTCATAGAGTTAGTCTGCACTGTGTAACTCCAAGGTCTCCTCGTGGTATGTAAATGATAACTAGCCAGGGCTGGGGAGAGAGCATATGAAGGCCATTAATTCTCATATGAGAGTTCTGGAGGTGACGGGCTGAGAAATAGCTAGCTGAGCGTCTCCCCTGTTCCCAGCTGCAATGATGATGACTACATTACACAGAATACATTATAGCATAATCATACATAGAGAGAGAGAGAAAAAAAAGAAAAAAAATAGGGAGGGGTTCAGAGAGATAGAGAAAGATTGGGAGAGAGCACGAGAGAGAGAGAGAGAGAGAGAGAGAGAGATCCAAAGGAATAGAGACATTGTAAATTACATAAGACATTTGAAATGACTCCAGTCCTTTTGAATTTTTATGTTTACTGTAAATGTTTCATTGTTTATTTCACTTTTGTTTATTATCTATTTCACTTACATTGGCAATGTAACCACGTTTCCCATGCCAATAAAGCCTTTCAAATTTAATTTAATTGAGGAAGCGAGAGAGAGAGAGAGAGAGAGAGAGAGAGAGAGGGAGAGAGAGAAAGAGAGAGAGAGAGAGGGGGATAGAGAGAGAGAAAGAAAGAGAAAGAGAGAGAAAGAGAAGGGGAAGTGATGGTGCTGTCATGGCGATGTCAGGGAAAGCAGATTAAGGTCAGCTGTGATTCATCAAGAAAGGGCAGATGCTCTCTTCTGTGGAGGATTGCAATCTGTATTCTTTAATTTTATCCCCCTTTTTCTCTTTAGCCTCCTCACCCGGTACCACCCCCCCCCCCCCCACCCCCCACCCCGCCAGCTCCATCTCGCTCGCTCTCAAGGGCTCAGACATAGATACGCACAAGCATGCTCGCACACATGTATGCACGCACGCACAAACACAATATAGACTCACTAAGCTGTAAATGCTTATAAACAGTCACATACATAAGCACACACACACACAAACACACAGTGCGTAAAAAAAAGTACTCAGTAGTATGGACACCATTAACAAAGTCAGCCACTCGTTGAGAGCAGAGATGAAATGATTCCAGTCAAGCAAGAGGCTTTAAGACCAAGATCAAGAAAACCTCTACAGTGGCTTCTATTAAACAAAAAAACAAACAAACGTCCTCTCACTGTCAACTGCGTTTATTTTCAGCAACCTTAACATGTGTAAATATTTGCATGTACATAACAAGATTCCACAACTGAGACATAAACGGAACAAGTTCCACCGACATGTGACTAACAGAAATGGAATAATGTGTCCCTGAACAAAGGGGGGGGTCAAATGCAAAAGTAACAGTCAGTATCTGGTGTGGCCATCGGCTGCATTAAGTACTGCAGTGCATCTCCTCCTCATGGACTTCACCAGATTTGCCAGTTCTTGCTGTGAGATGTTACCCCACTCTTCCACCAAGGCACCTGCAAGCTCCCGGACATATCTGGGGGGAATGGCCCTGTCCTCTCCATCCGATCCAACAGGTCCCAGACGTGTTCAATGGGATTGAGATCCGGGCTCTTCGCTGGCAATGGCAGAACACTGACATTCCTGTCTTGCAGAACGATCATTCCTTCGACGATAAACGCAAATCCGACCATCACCCATGGTGAGACAAAACCGCGACTCGTCAGTGAAGAGCACTTTTTGCCAGTCCTGTCTGGTCCAGTGACGGTGGGTTTGTGCCCAAAGGCGACGTTGTTGCCGGTGATGTCTGGTGAGGACCTGCCTTACAACAGGCTACAAGCACTCAGTCCAGCCTCTCTCAGCCTATTGCAGACAGTCAGAGCACTGATGGAGGGATTGTGCGTTCCTGGTGTAACTTGGGCAGTTGTTGTTGCCATTCTGTACCTGTCCGTCTCACGGCGTCTCACAGTGCGGACATTGCAAGTTATTGCCCTAGCCACATCTGCAGTCCTCATGCCTCCTTGCAGCATGCCTAAGGCACGTTCACGCAGATGAGCAGGGACCCTGTGCATCTTTCTATTGGTGTTTTTCAGAGTCAGTAGAAAGTTATCTTTAGTGTCCTAAGTTTTCATAACTGTGACCTTAATTGACTACCGTCTGTAAACTGTTAGTGTCTTAATGACCGTTCCACAGGTGCTTGTTCATTAATTGTTTGTGGTTCATTGAACAAGCATGGGAAACAGTGTTTAAACCCTTTACAATGAAGATCTGTGAAGTTATTTGGATTTTTACAAATTATCTTTGAAAGACAAGGTCCTGAAAAAGGGATGTTTATTTTTTTGCTGAGGTTATATTTTACACATACATCCCCCCTCTCCGTCTCACACAACCAATTTCCTGCCATCATGACATTTTCTACACTTATCTGGTCTCACCAGGTGGTCCTCTAACAGCCGCTAGCCCCCCTCTCCTTATCCCTGCCACCATCCCTCCATTCGCCACACCCCATCCATCCCTACCACCTTGACTGTCTCCCTCTCCCTCCCTCCCATATCCACCATCTC
Source organism: Oncorhynchus mykiss (assembly GCF_057628025.1). NCBI lineage: Eukaryota > Metazoa > Chordata > Actinopteri > Salmoniformes > Salmonidae > Oncorhynchus > Oncorhynchus mykiss. The sequence continues at coordinate 54,468,287 of NC_143027.1, read as the reverse complement.
CCTGGCTTACAAATGCTAAATGTTCCCTTAGGACTAAAGTCTGGATGCCATACCCCTTGCTGGGCCCAGGGACGACACACACACACAGGTGCACACACACACACAAACACCCACACTCACAGACACTCACTTCAGTATTCAACATTTGTCCAGGCGGGTGTGGATAAACATCTATGGGTGGAGTTAAAGTAGGTAAGGGTTAAGGCTGTATCACATCCGGCCGTGATTGGGAGTCCCATAGATGGCGCACAATTGGCCCAGCGTTGGCCGGGTTTGGCCGGTGTAGGCCGTCATTGTAAATAAGAATTGACTTACTTGCCTAGTTAAATAAAGGTGAAATAAAAACAATTAAAATAAGGTTTGGGATAGGGTTCAAACATAAACAACTTGACAGTTAAGTTTAGGCATTCATTCGGAGTGGTTAAGGTAAGGGTTAAGGTTTGGGAAAGGGTTCACACTGAAAAAAAATAAAAACTAAAAACAAGTACCCAGCACTGGGATTGAACCCACACTCCTCAGAGTTGTAGCTCACGTTTTAAGCCCTTCCTCTATCCCCATCTACAACACCCTAACACAAGTCTACTAGATGGAAACAAGCACTCGCGTTGCACCTAGTGGATGATATTGACATTGCATGCATGCATCCCGACGTCCTGGGGACCTGGAAAAACGTCTAATACTGCAGCGTATCGGGTGTGACCTGGCTGCATTGCAGTATAGCTATATCCATAGAGCAGAGTAGGAAGTTGTAAGATGGAGTGAGATTAGATGACTGTAAATATATACA